>NW_028318907.1:302500-380000 GCF_062004578.1 Staurois parvus | reverse complement strand
TACGTACAGTGTGCAGAATTTGGGGTACACTCTGTTCCAAATGCATGGTTCAGGGGTGCCCAATATACAGAGCACAGTTTCAGGGTGCGCTAAGTACAGACTGCAGCATTCAGGGGTGCACTATGTACAGAGTGCAGCGTTCAAGGGTGCGATACGTACAGAGTGCAGGGTTCAGGGGTGCGTTACGTACAGAGTGCAGGGTTCAGGGGTGCGTTACGTACAGAGTGCAGGGTTCAGGGGTGCGTTACGTACAGAGTGCAGGGTTCAGGGGTGCATTATGAACAGAGTGCAGGGTTCAGGGGTGCGTTACATACAGAGTGCAGGGTTCAGGTGTGCGCTACGTACAGAGTGCAGGGTTCAAGGGTGTGCTACGCACAGAGTGCAATGTTCAGAGGTGTGCTACATACAGAGTGCAGGGTTTAGGGGTGTGCTACATACAGAGTGCAGGGTTCTGGGTTGCGCTATGTATAGAGTGAAGTTTCAGTTGTGCCCTATGCACAGAGTACATAGTTCAAGGCTGCATTACATGTCAACTGCATGGTTCAGGGGTGCACAATGTACAGGCTGCAGCGTTCAAGGATGCGCTACGTACATAGTGCAGGGTTCAGGGGTGCGCTACGTACAGAGTGCATGGTTCAGGGGTGCGCTACATACAGAGTGCAGGGTACAGGGGTGCACTACGTACAGAGTGCAGGGTTCAGGGGTGCGCTACGTACAGAGTGCAGGGTTCAGGGGTGCGCTAGGTACAGAGTGCAAGGTTCAGGGGTGCGCTACGTACAGAGTGCAAGGTTCAGGGGTGCGCTACATACAGAGTGTAAGGGTTCAGAAGTGTGCTACGTACCGTGTGCAGAATTTAGGGTACACTCTGTTCCGAGTGCATGGTTCAGGGGTGCCCAACATACAGAGCACAGTTTCAGGGTGTGCTACGTACAGACTGAGCCATTCAGGGGTGCGCTATGTACAGAGTGCAGGGTCCAGGGTCACGCTACCTGCTGAGTGCAGGTTTCAAGGGTGTGCTATGTGCAGAGTGCAATGTTGAGGGATGTGTTACGGAAAGAGTGCATGGTTCAGGGGTGCCCAATGTACAGAGCACAATGTCATTGGTGCGCTACGTACAGACTGCAGCATTCAGAGGTGCGCTATGTACAGAGTGCAGGGTTCAGGGGCATGCTACATACTGAATGCAGGGTTCAGGGGTCTGCTATGTACAGAGTGCAATGTTCAGGGGTGTGCTACGTACAGAGTGCAGGGTTCAGTGGTGCGCTACATACACAGTGCACAGTTCAGGGGTGTGCTACATAGTGAGTACAGGGTTTAGGGGTGTGCTACGTACAGAGTGCAGGGTTCAGGCGTGAACTATGCACAGAGTGCAGGGTTCAGGGATGTGTTAAGTACTGTCACGGACTGCCAGTGCCTCTCCCATCCCCCGCCATATCTCTCCACCCCGCCCTTCCCCCTTGCATATTCCGATGTCCATGGAGCTTCCATGGACAGTGCTGGGCCGGCCGTTGCCGAGGCAACCTAGCCACGTCCCACATGGTTTTTAAAAGACTCACACAGGAAGCAGTTCTTCTCTTTGTTCCTGTCCATACTGCTGGAATCATCTTGCTCCCGGAAAGACGCAGGGAGGCTCGGGTGAGGGGGATCAAGCCTCCCCAGCCATCCCCGCTGCACACTCTGCAGACCCCCAAAAGGTCAGGACTGTAGCCCTCTGCCATACCCCTGGGTTGGGAGTACCCGCTGCCCCCCGCTGAATGTCCCAGGGTGGGAGTCTCGGCAGCTCTGCATGAGCCCCTCTGCAAGGGTCAGACCCCACAGCTCAGACCCTGCCAGCCTGTCTACTGAGCACTCCTGCACCCTGTCCGCTGCTGAGTGCCCTGAGAGCTGCTGCTGAGGGACCCCGCACGTTGTCCATGGCTGCGCGTCCCTGAAAGCTGTCTGCTGATCGCTGGCCGTCCCTGGAACGCTGACCGCTGGTCGTCCCTGTCTGGAGCCGCCTGCCGCTGAGGGTCTGCAAGCCGCTTACAGTGAGTGTCCATTACTGTCCCTGCTGTGTGCATCGACCACCCGTGTTCCGAACTGTCCCCGCTGTGTGCACCGACCACCTGTGTTCCGAACTGTTCCCGCTGTGTGCACCGACCACCCGTGTTCTGAATTGGCCCCAGTGTGTGCACCGACCACCTGTGAGTTTGAACCGTCCCTGCTGTGTGCACCGGCCACCCGTGTTTTGAACTGTCCCTGGTGTGCGCACCGACCACCCGTGTTTTGAACTGTCCCTGCTGTGTGTACCGACCACCCGTGTTTTGAACTGTCCCTGTTGTATGCTAGGCCAGACTCCACAGCTGGAGTCCTGTTGAGTCCCCGTGACCCCGATGTCCCTAGAAAGCTGGGTGGGAGCTGTGCTAGGCCAGACTCCACAGCTGGAGTCCCGTTGAGTCCCCGTGACCCCGATGTCCCTAGGAAGCTGGGTGGGAGCTGTGCTAGGCCAGACTCCACAGCTAGAGTCCTGTTGAGTCCCCGAGACCCCTGCCCAGGGGTAGGTTGCCCGCCTGTTGCCCGAGTCTCCAATCTGCTGTCCAGTCACGGAGGAAGCTCAGCTGAAGCGTCCAAAGGGGGGGGAAGACCGCACAAGCCACCCTGCCGGAGAAGACCCCCCCCGTGCCTGGAATCGTCCCTAGTTTGCGCACACATCACCCTCCCTGCCATTTGAGTGTCTGTCATTTTGTTGTTTCAATAAAGCTTTGTGTGTTCTCCATCTTCTCCGTGTGCTCTGTCCTGCCTACGCTTCCGTTACAAGTACAGAGTGCGAGGTTCAGGGGTGTGTTATGTACAGAGTGCAGGGTTCAGGGATGTGCTACATACAGAGTGCAAAGTTCAGTGGTGTGCTACGTACAGAGTGCAGGGTTCAGGGGTGCGCCACGTACAGAGCGCAGGGTTCAGGGATGTGCTATATACAGAATGCAAAGTTCAGTTGTGTGCTACGTACAGAGTGCAGGGTTCAGGGATGTGCTACGTATAGAGTGCAGGGTTCAGGGGTGCGCTACGTATAGAGTGCAGGGTTCAGGGGTGCGCTACGTATAGAGTGCAGGGTTCAGGGGTGCGCTACGTATAGGGATAAAAGTGATATTTGCTATATCCTACACCGGGGCGGACTTACCATTTGGAAACTCGGGCACTGCCCGAGGGCCTGGGGTCAGTAGGGGGCCCCATGAGATGACTGGTACCTTTTTCATAGGCTTTTTTGAGTTTGGGCAAGGACACAGGGGCCCCATGATCCCCTATTGCCCAGGGGTTCCATTAATTGTCAGTCCGCCCCTGCTCCTACATCATAATTATTATTATTATTATTATACAGTGTTTATATAGCACCAATGGGTATGCTCAGCGCTGTACAGTAGCAAGGGGGACATAACATGAGACAAGACAGTAACAATACAATACATGAGGGGATTGAGGGCCCTGCTCTTTGGAGCTTACAATCTAGGAGGGAGGGGAAGGTGGCACAGGAGGAGATTACTGTGGGGGATGGAGTGGTGGGTGGAGTGGAGGAGGTTAGTTGTTAGGTGAGGTCAGGTGTTAGGTGAGGTTGAAGTAGGCTTCCCTGAAGAGGAGGGTTTTCAGGGTGCGCCTGAAGGTGAGGAGGGTAGGTGACATTCTGCTGGATTGGGTTAGGGAGTTCTAGAGGATGGGGGAAGTACTAGAGAAGTCCTGCAATTGTGCGTGGGAGGAGGAGACCAGGGAGCTAGAGAGCAGGAGGTCCTGTGAGGAGCGGAGGGCACGGGTAGGGTAGTATCTGGGTATCAGGTCAGTTATGTAGTTCGGGGCGGCATTGTGAGTGGCCTTGTAGGTCAGGGTTAGCAGCTTGAACTTGATGCGTTGGGCAATCGGGAGCCAATGAAGGGATTGGCAGAGGGGGAAGGCAGATGTGGAGCGCTTGGTGAGGTGGATGAGTCTGGCCGCTGAGTTTAGGATCGACTGGAGTGGGGATAGCGTTCGTTTGGGTAGGCCGGTGAGAAGGGAGTTGCAATAGTCCAGGCGTGAGATGATGAGTGTACGAGTTGTTTGGTGGTGTCTGGGGTGAGGAATGTGCGTATCTTGGAGATGTTGCGGAGGTGGAGCCTGCAAGATCTAGATAGCAGTTGGATGTGGGGTAGGAAGGAGAGGTGGGAGTCCAGGGTGACACCCAGGACTTTGGCGTGTGGGGTGGGAGAGATGGTGGCGTTGTTAGTAGTGATGGAGAGGATGGGGGGGGCACGGGGTGGGGGGAAGACCAGGAGCTCGGTTTTGGATAGGTTAAGTTTGAGGAAATGGAGCGACATCCAGTCTGATATGTCGTTTAGGAGGTGGGCGATGCGGGCAGAGAGTGAGGGGGTGAGGTGGGGGGTGGAGAGGTAAATTTGGGTGTCGTCGGCATAGAGGTGGTAATTGAAGCCGTGGGACTGAATAAGTTTGCCAAGGGAGGAGGTATAGATGGAGAAGAGGAGGGTCCCGAGGACAGAGCCTTGGGGGACCCCGACAGAGAGGGGGAGGGAGGGGGAGGTGGCAGTATTGTAGGTGACGCTGAAGGAGCGTTGGGAAAGGTAGGAGGAGAACCAGGAGAGAGCGGCGTCCCTGACGCCAAGGAAGTTCAGTTTGGCAAGGAAGAGAGGGTGGTCAACAGTGTCGAAGGCCGCGGAGAGGTCAAGGAGCAGGAGAATAGAATAGTGGACATTTGCTTTGGCAGTTAGCAGGTCATTGGTGATTTTAAGTAGGGCGGTTTCGGTGGAGTGCAGGGGGCGGAAGCCAGACTGTAGGGGGTCAAGGAGGTTGTTATCAGTGAGGTGGGCGCTTGGTTGTAGACCAGGCGCGCAAGGAGCTTGGAAGTGAAGGGCAACAAGGAGATGGGTCTAAGGTTGTTAAGGTTAGTGGGGTCAAGGGAGGGTTTTTTGAGTATGGGGGTGATGTGTGCGTACTTTAGAGGGGAGGGGAAGGTGCCTGTGGAGAGGGAGAGATTGAAGATGTGGGTGAGGGAGCGGATGATGGAGGGGGGGGGGGGGGTGACTGGAGGAGCTGTGAGGGGATAGGGTCCAGGGGGCAGGTGGTGAGGTGGGCTTCAGTGAAGACCTTAGAGACCTCCTCAGAGGTAGTTGGGCTGAAGGAGCGGAGTGTTGGGGAGGTGATGGTGTATGGGGCATTGGGTATAGTGGGGGGTAGTGCGGCTATGAGGTCGGGGGAGGGGAGGGTTGAGGGGTTGAAGGAGGGCGGGAGGCTGGGTGGAGAGGTGGATTGTGAGTTGACAATGTCCTTACGGATTGCTTCATTCTTGTTCTGGAAGTGAGTGGCAATCTCGTGGGCGGTGAGTGAGGTGCTGGGTGGGGGTGGGGGGGGGAGAGAACAGGGATTTGAAAGTGGAGAAGGTGTTGATGAGGGTTACGAAGTAGGCTTGCTTGGCGGCGTGGAGGGAGGAGGTGTAGGTGAGGAAGGCGGATGTGTAGAGGGAGTACGCACGAGGGGATCTGGATTTGCACCATAATCGCTCCAGCGCGTGACTGCGTTGTTAGAGACATTTTGTATGGTCATTCTGCCAGGGTTGAAGTGGTCGAGGTCTGATGTTACATGTGGTTAGGGGTGGTAGGGAGTCTAGAACAGCTGACAGTGAGTTGTTGTATGCAATAGTGGCCAGGTCAGGGCATGACAGAGGGAGGATGCTGTCATACAGACGGTCAGCTGCTGGGTGGAGATGGGTCGGGTTCAGATTGCGGAGGTTGCGGGTGATGGTTAGACGCTTCGGGGGGGGGGGAATTGAGGGAGGGGGAGATGGAGAATGTGAGGAGGTGGTGGTCAGAGAGAGGGAAGGGGGTGTTAGTGAAGTCGTGGGGGGTGCAGAGGTGGGAGAAAACGAGGTCCAGGGTGTTTCCGTTGGAGTGGGTGGAGGACTGGGTGTGCTGTGTGAGCGTGAAGGAGGAGGTTAGAAGGAGGAGTTGGGAAGTAGCCGGGCTGTTGGCGTGGATCTGGATATTGAAGTCGCCTAGGATGATGGTCGGTAGCTCGGAGGAGAGGAAGAAGGGAAGCCAGGCGGCAAAGTCGTCAACGAAGGGGGATGCGGACCCAGGAGGCCAATAGATTACCGCAATCCTTAGGGGGGTGGGAGAGAAGAGCCGGATGCAGTGGGCCTCGAAGGAGGAGAAGGATAGGGAGGGGGGGTTAGGGAGGACCTGGAAGGTGCTCAGCGGTGGTAGGAGCATACCGACCCCTCCGCCTCTGCGTCCGCTCGGTCTGGTTGAATGGGTCCAGATGAGGCCTCCATAGGAGAGGGCAGTAGGGGAGGTGGAGTCAGTGCCTTGGATCCAGGTTTCAGTAACCGCTAGGAGGTTGAGGGAGTGGGAGATAAAGAGGTCATGGATGGCGGTGAGCTTGTTTCAAACCGAATGGGCGTTCAGGAGTGCAACCGAGGGGGGAGGGGTGGATGTGGGGAGGAGGGGGACAGATATGAGATTGAGGGGGTTGCAGTGGTTGGCGTGTGTAGGGGGGTGCCGGGTGGGGGAGTGGGGAGATGGAGGGCCAGGGTTCGGGGAGATGTCACCGGCGGTTAGAAGAAGAAGGAGGGTGAGGAAGCTGGCATGGGAATGACAGGTGCAGGAGCGCGAGGGTCGGTTGGTGGTGGCTTGTGCGTCGGCGGGGGAGTGGAGTAATAGGAGGAGGTGGCGAGAGCCGTAGAGGGGGGAGGGAAGAAGTGAGGGTGCGATGTAGAGGTGTTTTGGGGGAGTAGGGGGGTAGAGGGAGGCAAGTTTGGGGATGGAGGAGAGGAGAACGAGGAGGAGGAGTGCAGGTGGCATGCTAGGGTGGGCAGAATTCTGATCGGGTCAGAGAGGAGGGAGGTTTCGGTCAGGACATGAGGATGGGGAGAGTCCGTTATGCCGTGTTGGAGTTCATCAGTGACCGATCGTAGGAGGGGAGAAGGAGTGGTGGGCGGCTGCGGCCGCAGCTGGCTGGTTGCAGTCTGTGGGTGCTGTAAGCCGGCACTCGCGGGTGTTGTGGCACGGCGTCGGTGGGCACAGTGGTGCGGCGGCTGGACGAGCCGTGGGATAGAAGGCGATGTGGGCCCGGCGTCAGGGGTACTGGAGGCCCGGCGTCGGGAGGCGTTGACTGCACAGCTTCGGGAGGTGATGAGGGCCCGACGTCAGGAGGTGTTGAGGGCCTGGCGTCAGGAGTAGCAGACTACCCGGTGTCAGCAGGCGCAGAGGGCCTGGTGGCAGGAGGTGCTGAGGGCCCGGCGTCAGGGGTGCTGAAGGCCCGGCGTCAGGGGTACTGAAGGCCCAGCATCAGGGGTGCAAAAGGCCCGGCATCAGGGGTGCAGAAGGCCCGGCGTCAGGAGGTGGTGTAGGCCGGCGTCGGGAGGTGGTGTAGGTGGTGTGGATCGACGTCTGGAGGTGGAGTGGGCTAGGCATTGGTATTTGTAGTAGGGCTCGGTGTCCGTGGGCGAAGTGAGCCAGCGCAGGTGGATGTTGTGGGCCAGGTGCTGAGGGCTCGGCATTGGGAGGCGCTGAAGGTGCTGAAGGGCCCGGCGTCAGGAGGTGTTGAAGGGCCGTCGGCAGGAGGTGGTGTGGACCGACGTCTGGAGGTGGCGTGGGCTAGTTGCAGTAGGGCTCGGCATCCGTGGGTGAAGTGGGCAGCGCAAGTGGATGTTGCGGGCCAGCGAATGAGGGTGCTAGGGGCCCAGCGTCGGTGGGAGTGGTAGGGCCGCGTGGCAGGCTTGACTCCGCTGGATTGGACAGGGCTTGGGCTGTTCGGTGGTAGGCGCCCGACCGCGTGGTACCCGGAGGGAGGGAACTGGTAGTGGAGGCTTACCCTCTTGATGCGAGTGGCGGAGGTGCGGCGTCGTCGCGGTTCTCGGGAGGCCTGGAGAGGTCCCTGGTCTGGGGCTGGGAGCCGATTGATGCAGGGTGCTAGGCGGCCCCAAGCAGCCCTTTAATGAAATAATGGTAATAAAAGTGTTCAATTAAGTTAATATATACGAGTATCTTAGAGTAAGGTCCATTACACTAGTAATGACTATTAATATGTGTACAGTATATAGATGTATTCAATTATAGCTCCTGTCACCGCTGAGCACCTTCCTGGTCCTCCCTAACCCCCCCTCCCTATCCTTCTCCTTCGAGGCCCACTGCATCCAGCTCTTCTCTCCCACCCATCTGAGGATTGCAGTAATCTATTGGCCTCCTGGATCCATATCCCGCTTCCTGGACGACTTTGCTGCCTGGCTTCCCTTCTTCCTCTCCTCTGAGTTACCGGTCATTATCCTTGGGGACTTCAATATCCCCATCAACGTCAACAACCCGATTACTTCCCAACTCCTCCTCCTAACCTCCTCTTTCGCGCTCACACAGTGCACACAGTCCTCCACCCACACCGATGGAAACACCCTGGACCTCGTCTTCTCCCACCTCTGTACTCCCCCCAAAGTGTCAAACCATCACCAGCCGCAACCTACACAACCTGAACCCGGCCCCTCTCCACTCGGCAGCTGACCGTCTCTACGACAGTATCCTTCCACTGTCATGCCCTGACCTGGCCACTATTGCGTACAACAACTCACTGTCAGCTGTCCTAGACTCCCTAGCACCCCTAACCACACGTAACATCAGACCTCGATCGCTTCAACCCTGGCAGAATAACCATACAAAATGTCTCTAACAACGCAGTCGCGCGCTGGAGCGATTATGGTGCAAAACCAGATCCCCTCGTGCGTACTCCCTCTACACATCCGCCTTCCTCACCTACACCTCCTCCCTCCACGCTGCCAAGCAAGCCTACTTCGTAACCCTCATCAATACCCTCTCCACCTGTCCTCGCCGGCTCTTCTCCACTTTCAACTCTCTGCTCTCTCCCCCCACCTCCGCTCAGTACCTCACTCACCGTCCACGAGATTGCCAATCATTTCCAAAACAAGATTGACGCAATCCATAAGGACATTGTCAATTCACAATTTACCTCTCCACCTAGCCTCCCTCCATCACCCCTCAACCCTCCCCTCCTCTGACCTCGCAACCGCACTGTCCCCCACCACGCCTAACGTCCCTCACACTATAACCTCCCAACACTCCACTCCTTCAGCCCTGCTACCACTGAGGAGGTCACTAAGGTCTTCACTGAAGCCCGCCTCACCACTTGCCCCCTGGACCCTATCCCCTCACAACTCCTCCGGTCACCCCCTCCTCCATCATTCGCTCCCTCACCCACATCTTCAATCTCTCCCTCTCTACTAGCTAATTCCCCTCCCCCCATAAAGCACACGCACATCACCCCCATGCTCAAAAAACCCTTCCTGGACCCCACTGACCTGAACAACCTTAGACCCATCTCCCCGCTGCCACTCACTTCCAAGCTCCTTGAGCGCTTAGTCTACAATCGCCTAAGCTCCCACCTCACCGACAACAATCTCCTTGATCCACTACAGTCTGGCTTCTGTCCCCTACATGCCACCGAAACTGCCCTACTTAAAATCACTAACGACCTGCTAACCGCCAAAGCTAATGGCCACTACTCAGTCCTCCTACTCCTCGACCTCTCCGCGGCCTTCGACACAGTCGACCACCCCCTCCTCCTTACTAAACTACACTCCCTTGGCATCAGGGACGCTGCTCTCTCCTGGCTCTCCTGTTACCTATCCCAACGCTCCTTCAGCTTTACCTATACCGCCGCCACCTCCCCCTCTCTGTTGGGGTCCCCCCAGGGCTCTGTCCTCGGGCCCCTTCTCTTCTCCATCTACACCTTCTCCCTTGGCAAACTGATACACTCCCACGGCTTCAACTATCACCTCTATGCCGATGACACACACATTTACCTCTCCACCCCCCACCTCACCCCCTCTCTCTCCGCCCACATCACCCACCTCCTAAACGACATATCAGACTGGATGTCGCTCCATTTCCTCAAGTTAAACCTGTCCAAAACCGAGCTCCTAGTTTTCCCCCCAGCCCGTGCCCCCTCCCCCCCCCCCCATCACGACTAACAACGCCACCATCAATCCCACCCCACATGCCAAAGTCCTAGGTGTCACCCTGGACTCAAACCTTTCCTTCCAACCTCATGTCCAATCACTATCAAATTCATGCAGGCTCCACCTCCGCAACATCTCAAAGATACGTATGTTCCTCACCCCAGACACCACCAAACAACTCGTACAACCCCTCATCATCTCACGCCTGGACTACTGCAATTCCCTTCTCACCAGCCTACCCCGACAAATGCTGTCCCCGCTCCAGTCTATCCTGAACTCAGCGGCTAGACTCATCCACCTCACCAACCGCTCTACTTCTGCCACCCCCCCTCTGCCAATCCCTCCACTGGCTCCACCCCCCTCTGCCAATCCCTTCACTGGCTTCGGGTTGCCCAACGCAATAAATTCAAATTACTAACTCTGACATACAAAGCCATTCATAACGCTGCCCCAAACTACCTCACTGACCTGATATCCAGCTACCACCCTACCCGTGCCCTTCGCTCCTCACAAGACCTCCTGGTCTCCTCCTCCCACGCCCGACTGCAGGACTTCTCCAGGACTTCCCCCATCCTCTGGAACTCCCTACCCCAATCCATCAGACTGTCACCTACCCTCCTCACCTTCAGGCGCACCCTGAAAACCCATCTCTTCAGGGAAGCCTATCCCACCCTCACCTAACAGCCATTCTCCTCCACTCCTACCACTCCATCCCCCACAGCCACTTCCTCCTGTACCTCTATCCCCTCCCTCCTAGATTGTAAGCTCCAAGGAGCAGGGCCATCGAACCCCTTGTGTATTTTATTGTTACTGTACTGTCTCATGAACTGTCCCCCCACTTTAATGTACAGCGCTGAGCAAACCCTTTGGCGCTATATAAATACTGTATAATAATAATAATAATAATAATAAGTTGTTGTAATATAAATTGTATTTGTTTATTTGTATATTCGGCTAGAATGACATTTGAAAAACGTGTATTGGTCCACTATACATCACAGGTGGTGTAAAATGATAAGCAATGATGGGTGGAGCCTGTGCTATAGAAACCCTATAAAAATGTGAACTGTAATCAACTTAATCAGAGCATTAGGTGGCCAGAGGGCCTCTCATACAGCTGTATCTTCACCAATAAATATATCATTTGGAACTCTTGTGCTGACAGGTTGATTATTTCAGGTTGAAACCACAAAACTGCATAGTCAGCTGTGTACAGAGTGCAGGGTTTGGGGTACACTCTATTCCGAGTGCTTGGTGCAGGGGTGCCCAAAGTACAGAGCACCGTTTCAGGGGTGCACTATGTACAGGATGCAGGGTTTGGGGTACACTCTGTTCCGAGTGCAGGGGTGCCCAAAGTACAGAGCACAGTTTCAGGGGTGCACTATGTACAGAGTGCAGGGTTTGGGGTACACTCTGTTCCGAGTGCAAGGTGCAGGGGTGCCCAAAGTACAGAGCACAGTTTCAGGGGTGCGCTAAGTACAGACTGCAGCATTCAGGGGTGTGCTATGTACAGAGTGCGGGGTTCAGGGGCACGTTACCTACTGAGTGCAGGGTTCAAGGGTGTGCTATGTGCAGAGTGCAATGTTCAGGGGTGTGTTACGTACAGAGTGCAGGGTTCAGGAGTGAGCCACATACATGTGCCCTGGGCAGGGCGAAGGCCGCTTTCAGGGATACCTCAAGCTTAAGGTGGACCTCTAACTTTAGAGAAGGTCGTATACACTTGAGCAATAGACTGGACTCCAGTTAGCTCTCTCCATCCCCTTTACAATGTATTTTGCAATGTATGCCTTCACTGTCACAGGCTGCATTTAGGTGGGACACTCCTGAGTCTCAGCCCCCTCCAAGGGTCCAGCGTATCTCTGCTACCTCACTCCAGGCAATGGAATGCAACTCCGCCAAGCACCTAGCGCTGACTCCGTACATACTCAACTGTGCATTAACTCTGCCTCTTTCTTACCTAGCGCACAGGCTGGGGACCTCTGAGGCACTGATCTGCTCTCATTACTGTGGGAGATGGACTGCCAGGGGAGATAATGACAACAACAACTCCCTTGCTGCAAGAGGATGTCCCACCTATCACAGGTACATCAGGAGAGGCTGCTTGCTGGACCTCCATTACCCCTTGGTAACCGCTTGCTGTTCTCTGCACTGTGATAACTCTTGTAGTGGTGTCTTCATTGAACCCAAAAAGCCCACCAAGAGAAAACCCAGGAAACAACGCACAATATATTAACTCTTTCCCGACTGGAGCTGTACTGTAACTAGCAACCTGCCTACACACAGGTACATAAAAATTCTTTTCATCTTAATCATACAATACAGGACACAGGTATCAATTCCTAGACCACTGGACATCCCAAAGCAATAGTTTGAGGGGTGGGCAATGATATAGTCAAAACAGCCATGACAGGCCCACAAGACAAACTGAAAAAAGGGTCAACAGACCTGAACAGATAATTGACAGCAGAAGCAAAACAAACAGAAGATTATTTGTTGGCTCCACAACCTGGGAAAAAAATGATTGATACTGAAAAAGCCCAAGAACCCCAACACTTTTGGTGGTATGGACTGTGGAAGGCAGAAGGAACTTATTTCTTGAGGTCTGAGTCTATAGAAAAGGAACAAGATATTCATGCAGACCGATGGAAGAGGAAGGAGAAATTCCATGGAGGGACTGCCTTGTGGGAAAAACAGAAGAAGGGGTAATATTTTAAGGGGAGACATGACAGGTGGCCAGAGATGACAGTTGTGCCTCACCCATAAGGCAAAGGGAAAATTGCTTGTCATGCCTTCAAGGTAGGACATTGGGAAGGGAATGAAATTCCCACAAAAGATGATCGGAAGGGTGCAAGGGAAGCTTGAAGGGACTGGCTTCCAGGATCCTCATAAAGCAAAAGAAAATTGAAAGCTAGTTCCTGGAAAGAAAATAGGGAGAGCCCTGGCAGAACTACGGCTGGCAGTGGCAATGGAAAGATGAAGGTTCCATTGCTGTAAAGGATCTTTCAAGAGGGAGACCCTCAAGAACACAAGGGAAGGGCTCTGCACAGGCAAGAGGAACACCAAAGGTCACAGCAGACAACACAAAAAACAACTCCTTGCAAAAAAGAATGTCCAGGGAGTGTGAGAGCTGAAGTGCTAGGAAAAGAACATACAAGGCCAAACCAATACCTGCAGGATGCTAATCACTAGATGTTTGGAAAACCAAACAGAAGTTGTAGGATGAGGAATACATGGGAAGAGCGAAAGAGAGAGCGAGATGGCGGAAGAGCGAAAGAGAGAGCGAGATGGGGGAAGAGCGAAAGAGAGAGCGAGATGGCGGAAGAGCGAAAGAGAGAGCGAGATGGGGGAAGAGCGAAAGAGAGAGCGAGATGGGGGAAGAGCGAAAGAGAAAGCGGGGCAGAGAGAGAGGGGGGAGAAGAGAGAGAGAGGGGAGAGAGCGGGAGAGGGGGGGGAGAAGAGAGAGAGGGGGGAGAAGAGAGGGAGAGAGACAGAGAGGGGGAGAGGGGGGAGAGAGAGGGGGGAGAGGGGGAAGAGAGGGGGAGAGAGGGGGAGAGAGAGAGGGAGAGAGAGAGAGAGTGGGGGGGGGAGGAGCGAGGGGGGAGGGGGGAGAGAGGGATGGGGGTAGAGGGAGAAGGAGGGGGAGAGAGAGGGAGGGAGGGGGAGAGAGAGAGGGGGAGAGAGAGAGGGGGAGAGGGAGGGGGAGAGAGAGGGGGAAAGAGAGGGGGGAGAGAGAAGGGGGAGGGGAGAGAAGAGGGGGGGGAGAGAGAAAAGAGAGGGGGAGAGAGAGGGGGGAGAGAGAAGAGAGGGAAGATAGGGGGGAGGGACGGGGGAAGGGAGAGGAGAGAGAGGGGGAAGAGAGAGAGGGGGAGAGAGAGAAGAGAGAGGAGAGAGAATAGAGGGGGGAGGAGAGAGAGAGTGGAAGAGAGAGAGAGTGGGGGGAAGGGAGAGAGGGAGAGGAGGGGGAAGAGAGAGGGGGAGAAGAGGAATCATATATACATACACCCAACTCTCTGAACTCTCTCGCTCTCTGATTGAGGGTGGGGGTGCAAAATGTTTGTGTTGCCTAGGGCACCACAAACTCTAAATACACTACTAGTGAAGGGCCAAGATTTTAAAAAGGGCAGAGATACATTTGTGGAAATTACAGGCCATTCAGTCTAACATCGATAGTATGTAAACTATTGGAGGGGATGATAAGGGTCTATATCGAAGATTTTGCAGATGAAATCAGACGAGAATCATTTTTTATGGTGCAACACGGTATTGAATTACTGTTCATTGCGGTATGTACATTGGATGAGATGCACGGTGCCATTAAAAATGTATGATACTGAAATGCAGCAACATGTGTAGGTGGCGGTGCGTCACTTTAAAAATAAATGTGCACACGTGAATGAGGAAGTGAAGATAACAGACAGAAAAAATGCTTCCAAGCATTCAAATACTAGGGGCCTTCTAATATTACAGGAAGGAATGTAAACCATAGAGGACAAGGAACTAGATAATATCTAGAATGTTGTCATCACAAGGGAAATGCCAAGGTCAAAATAACACAGAAAAGCCATGGTTCTCCAATCAGCACTATCTGCTTAAAGCTGTAAGAGGTTCAGGATGTAAAGCTGAACACTGAACTTCTCTAGTTGGCTCTCTTTTGCTCTGTTGAAGAGTAACTGTGCCCAAAAAAGGAGGCAGGGCTTTGCTTCCTCATGTCAGGACCTCCAGCAAGGACACTAGTGAGCAGCACAGTAGTAACATCCCCAAATCTCCTGATACTAGCAATCAGAGGCAGTAGTGCCTTAGATCTCATACTGTAGATATACAGCTATGAAGCTACAGAAGTGCCGTGGCGCCCTCACATACCAGGATGTATACTGCTATTTCTCAGGAGGAATTACAGGCAAAAAGCACAGTTTTCATGGTACTGCTTAGGCACAATGATCATTTTTAACAGTATTTTCCTATAACATATCAAATCTTAACTTTTTACGTTCAGTCTCACTTTAAATATGCCAGGGAAAGAAGCAAAAATAAAGGGCAGAGCTTCAATGATACAAACAAATATTAGAGTATAGAATGTTCAATAAATAAATATAACCATTCAAATATTCTATTTCAATGGTTTTTATTAATTTTTGAACAGTATAAAACAGAGGCAATAAAACACGCCCACGCAGGGGCTATCAATTGCACAGATAAAAAAAATGCAAAATAAAAAAAAAAGGGAAAAACAATGCTCTAACGCCAACAGGGCAAAAGGTACGCCCACACAGGGGCTATCAATGGCACATAAGTTACAAAACATTAATGTAACTGACTATAACAACTAAATGCAGCTGTCCAGTCACACCAAAAACAGAGAGAGAGAGAAAAAGGAAGAAAGAGGAAAAAAAAAGGGGGGACAAAGAGCAGGGGTCCAAGAGCACCAATACCGAACGCCATTACATCCCCAGACTAGCCGGGGGGAGTGAGGGAAAGGCATATTGCAACCACGGCCCCCATATTTTCAAAAATTTACGTTGGGAGTCGTTGCAGATACTCGATATCTGTTCGTTGAGCATCATAGTGGTCATACGATCCCGCACCCCCTGAAGAGGGACAAACAGGCTCTTCCAGGCCTGAGCAATTGTTCTAGTGGCCGATAAAAACAGATAGGAAGCCAACTTCTGCTGGCGAGCCAAGAGGCCCGGTATGGGGCAATGAAGCAAAGCATACCGAGCATCCCGGCGTATGGAGAGATGGAACAAGGTGAAAAGGAGGCCAAACACACGAGACCAAAAATGAAACAGTCTCGGGCATGACCACCAGATATGCAATACATATCCATGATGGCCACAACCCCCGAAAACATTGATCACTACAGGCAGGGTTAGCCCGGGCCCAACCGAGCCGGAACCCAGTACCAACAAAACAATACCTTATAGGCTGCCTCCAGTGTGGTCGTATTAAATGCGCATTTAGCTATGAGTGACCAGGCCTTATTCCAGTCCTCCGGATCCACAGCCACTCCCAGGTCGCGCTCCCACTGAACAACATATGAAAGAGAAGTATGCGACGAGCGTCTGTTCAGAGCTGCATAAAGAAGGGATATAAGGCCCGGAGCGCCCGGACGCTGTTGGCAAAGCTGTTCAAAGGCAGATTTCTGGTACGGGAAAGCAGAAGTACCCCGCAGCGAGAGCAGCCAGTGTCGCAATTGAAGATATCGAAAGAATTCCACCGGGGGGATATTCCGGGATTCCCGAAGAGAGTTCCAGGTGGGAAAGGACCAAAAAATCAAAAAGTGTCGCACCTGCAAAAAACCATTAGTCACCCACCAAGAAAACGCCCCTGGGTGATCCAAACCCGGTGGGAAAAGAGGGTTGTTAATAATGGGAGCAAAGGCAGAAAAGGTGACATCAGGCCACCAGAGTAACGTACCGAGTCCCAGACTTGTAGGCCATGAAGTAACATCGGACTCAGTGCCATAGGGCGCAGGGCAGGGGGAATCCATAGAAGCGTCGACAGTGCGATAGGGGCACAATTAGGTAGTTCCAACAGGACCCAAAGGGGGACGTCGGAAGAGGCGTGCAACATAGACAGCGGGGCAATCTGGCTCGCTTGATAATACTTAGTTACATTAGGCACCCCAAGACCACCCTCAAGTCTATGGGCAAAAAGCGTATTTTTGGATACTCTGGGGTGCTTATCGGCCCAGATAAAACGCATTAACTTCGCCTGAAGCAGCCGAAGAAAATGAGGGGGAACCCGCACCGGGAGTGTGCGAAAATCATACAACAATTTCGGCAAGATGGTCATTTTCACCGAATTAACCCGTCCTATCCAAGACAGGTGCGGAAATTGCCAAGAATGCATAAGAGAGGATAGAGAGCTAAGCAATGGATAATAATTTGCAGCGAACAAGGAGTCATAAGTGGGGATCAAGCGAATGCCTAAGTATTCAAGAGAAGAGGAAGCCCATTTGTAAGGGAAGTGGGATTGTAGGCACGAAACCAAATCTGAAGCCAAAGTAATATTGAGGGCGACAGTCTTATCCAAGTTGATATGGAAACCCGAATCAAGGAGGAGCGCTCAAGAACCTGTTGCAAATTAGGAAGCGTCGTCAGGGGGTTAGTAAGAGTCAGGAGGGCATCATTCGCAAAAAAGTTCAGTTTGAACTCCTGTCTCGCGTAAGGAACCCCCGATATATTGCAATCGGTCCGAAGCGCTAAAGCCAGCGGCTCAAGCGCCAGGACAAAGAGCGCTGGGGACAGGGGGCAACCCTGTCTCGTCCCTCACCCAATAGGAAAGGGATCTGAAAAATACCCAGCGTATTTAACGGAGGCCGAAGGAGAAGAATACAAGGCCTGAATCCAAGAAAGAATAGAATCCCCAAAACCCCAAGAGACAGCACAAACTGCAGATATTCCCAGGATAGAGAATCAAAGGCTTTATATATGTCTAAAGACAGTAAGAATCCCGGGATTTTCCGCTGTTGCAGAAAATGTATAAGATGAACCACCTTACGAATGTTATCACCCGCCTGCCTCCCGGGGACGAACCCTACTTGGTCCCTGTGGACCAGGCTACGCAAATATTTATTGATGCAAAAACTAAGAATCTTGCCCAATATCTTTAGGTCTTCATTAAGAAGAGAAATGGGCCGGAAGGCTTGCGGTTCCTGTACATCATCGGTCATCTTAGGAATCATGGCGATATGCGCTCTAAGCGCATCTGGAGAGGGCAAGGAGCCCTGTCGTAACGCATTAAAATAGTCAGCCAAAAAGGGCGCCAACAAGGCTGAGAATTTCTTATAATAAAGACTGGAAAAGCCGTCGGGACCTGGGGCCGCGGTGGACCGTAAAGATTTGATAGCTTGGAGCACTTCCGGTACAGTGACACCGGCGCTGAGTGCCACCTGTGCTGCCTCGGACAACCCAGGAAGTCGGAGATCTTGAAAGAATGCCTCTGCTTGAGCCACGGGGAAGGGATCTGGTTTAGTGTAGAGGCGCGAAAGGAAGTCTGAGAAACAGGAAACAATCTGCTGGGGATTAGAAGTACAGCCACCTGTAGGAAGTCGCAGTCGAATCGGTTTATAGGGTTTCCCCACAGAATTGAGTTTCCTGGCCAGCATCGGGCCCGGCTTATTAGCACAGGAATAAAATTTGTGTTTGGTCCAACGCAGAGCCTGTTCCACCTCTGAAGAGGCAAGTAGGTCCAACTCTGCCGCCAGAGCGTCCTGAGCGCGTTTATGGGCCGCGGATGGAGATGACTTCCAACGCGCATCTGCAGAGGCCAGGAGAGAATGAAGCTCCAAAAGTCGGCGCTCCCACTCCCGCTTCCGGACCGCCGCCAGCTGTATAACATAACCCCGCACCGTGGCCTTATGTGCCTCCCATAGGGGCACAGCCGAAGAGACCAATCCCGAGTTTTCCGTGATGTTCGTAAGAAAAATTCTATTTGTTGGCAGGTAGCCTGAGTGGTCAATAAAGAGTCATTGATGCGCCAATGAAAAGGGCGCCGTTCTGACCCAGAAAGGGCCAGGAGGAGTACCAAGGGATCATGGTCCGACCAGGGTGAGGAGGGAATAGTTATCCGCCGAACCAAGGGAAGCTGCTGAACATGCATGAATATATGGTCAATTCTACAAAAACTGTCATGAGGATTGGAATAGAATGTAAAGTCGTGCTCGGTTGGGTGAAGTTCCCTCCAGACGTCCGCCAGCCCCGCCATCCGCAAGAGAGAGCGCATACGTTCCTCCAGCACTAAGTCGTGAGAAGGGGCCGCCCCCCCCGTGCATAGCACCTATCCAATGTAGAATCCAAGGTAACATTTGAATCTCCCAAAACAAGAAGAAGACCCTTGGAGTGTTGGGAAACAATGGTGCAAAGATGCAAAAAGAATTTATGCTGAAAACGATTAGGCGCGTAGTAAGAGACAAAAGTAACCTCCTGGTCCCAGAGGGTGCCTTGCAGAAGTAAATACCTGCCCGTGGGGTCCGCTATATGCCTAGCACAGACAAAAGGGAGATTGCGTTTGAAAGCTATCAGTACACCCCGACGCTTCTCAGGGGCCGAGGCCGTGTAAAAGGTGGGATAGTGAGGTGAAAGGTAACGCGGAGCGGAGGACTGAGAAAACCTGGTCTCTTGTAAACATACCACGTCAATTTGTTGCGATTTGAGGTGATGGAAAACTTTAGCCCACTTCTGAGGCAAATTGAAGCCTTGAACATTTTTCAAATGTATTTTCAAAAGGGGCGAGGCCATGGTGGCAGCAGCATAGCACACTCAACAAAAAAAGCATAAAGCAGCCAACAACTCCTACTCCCACTGGCAATCGGACCGTGGCATCCCGGAACCCTGCATAAAACAAAAACAAAAAAACCAGAGAAGAAGAAAAAACAAAGAAAGAAAAGGAGAATAAGACACAAAAAGTATATACAACAGTGCAATCGTGTCACGCCAATGGTGACGTGCATCCTACACTCTAGGATACCAGTTAGGGGTGGCTCTACCACCGGACACATGGCTGCAAATGGAAACATTAAGAACATAAACCCTCAGGGGACAAAAGACAAAAGGGCAATGAACATAATAGCACGGGGTACCAAATAAGGACACTATGAGTCCCAGGAGCGAGAACCTCCGTGATGACCTCCCCATAGAATCCCGGAGAACCATGGGGGCCAACCGCCTCCCACCCAACCGGACCTACCAGGTCAACCTCCCACCCCGGAGCCCGAGGGAACCAGCACCCTATGCCACCAAAGGAGACCCGAATACCATCACCCAGACCCCAAATAGGCTGGAACAACAGAAAATCATAATCCTCAAGTCCAGGAGGAGACTCCCTCCCCCCCAACCAGGGATTGAACCCAAGGGAGCAAGCCGGATTAGTCCCAACCTAGAATGCCAACAAACCGGGAAAGCCCAGGGGCCAAACTCACGGTCCCATCAGAGAAGTCCATCGGAGAAACGACACGTGGGAGGTCCAAGATGCATCTTCAGCCCGGAGAAGAACAGGAAGGACTTGATCGCGAAGGGGTCTGAGAAAGGGCCCGCTTCCTGTTGGACGACCGCTCCCAGGTGTGGCCCGGAGGAAGTGGCCTCGCCAGGGATCCAGATGAATGAGCTGGGCTCCGATCAGCAGCTTCCGGCGAAAGAAGGCGTAAAGACTGCAAGAGAGAATGGGCCTCCTCCGGCGTAGCTACCGAGTGACTGCGGCCCTGTTAGTTGAAGGTGAGGCGGAATGGAAAGCCCCATGCGTATTTAATACTGCGTTTCACCAGGATCCAAGTGAAGGGCTTCAACTGGCGGCGCTTCTGAAGAGTGGTCTGGGAGAGGTCCGCAAAGAGCTGATAGCGATGCCCCTGGAAGCTGAGATCAGGGTTGTTTCTGGCCGCCAAGAGGACAGTTTCCTTAGTGCGGTAATAAGTAAACTTGATGATAATGTCCCTCGGGGGCCCATCCGGCCGTCTAGGGCCCAATGCACGATGTATGCGATCAAATTCGAGCCGGTCAATGGGGATAGTGGGCGTCAGCTCCTGAAACAGAGCAGTAGCGGTGGAAGTGAGATCTGCGACCGGATACCCCTTAGCCGCAAATTGCCACGGCGGGAACGGTTTTCGAAATCCTCAAGCCGCAGCATCGCGTCCGTCAATTCTTTCTTGAGGTCACACAAATCCTGTTCGTGATTTTCAATGACCGTGGCCGCAGCGTCCATTCTATCCTCGAGATCGTTCGTCCGGGAGCCCAACTCCCGAATTTCTTGCGAAAGACGGTCGGCCAGCTTGGAGGTAGCAGAGGACAATTCCACTTGTAGCATAGATTGAAAGCGGCACAGGAGCTCAGCATCCTGCAAGGATGGAATGGGAGACTGCTGGGATGTCCCTGCTGCCAGGTCTTCCATACCGCTAGGATCCATGGGTAGCGGCAACGTGGGACCCACAATCCAGGTCTGGGCTGCATTTGCCTCCTCCTCCGGCGGGAGCCGCTGACCCGCGGCCGGGGACCTGGAAGCCTCCGGCGGCCGGCCCAAAATCGAGACCGCGGCTTCAGCGGGTAGGCCGCAAATTCCGGCGCAGCCCGCCGGGCGCTGGAGGCGCAGGCGGCCGGCGTTTTCTTGCCCACAGGGGCACACAGAAAACAAGGGGCCAGCTAGCAAGCAGGGGGACCCCCCCTGAGGGTCAGAACTCGGCCGATGTGTCCGGTGGCCGAGGGAGAAGATCAAAAGGCAGCCATCCTGGCTGCTGCTCACGAGCGCCCCCCATAACCATTCAAATTTTATGCAATAGTGATATAAACCAACATATACACTCACTGGTCCCTTTATTAGGCACCCCGGCTCAATTGCTTGGTAACACAAATTGCTAAACAGCCAATCACATGGCAGCAATTCAATGCATTTAGGCATCTAGACGTGGTGAAGATGACTTGCTGAAGTTCAAACCAAGCATCAGAATGGGGAAGAAAGGAGATTCAAGTGGCTTTGAACATGGCATGGTTGTTGGTACCAGATGGGCTGCTCTGGGTTTTTTTAAAACTGCTGATCTATTGGAATTTTCACGCACAACCATCTCTAGGGTTTACAGAGAATGGTCCAAAAAAGAGGAAGTGTCCAGTGAGCTGCAGTTGTGTGGACAAAATTGCCTTCTTGACATCAGAAGTCAGAGAAGAATGGGCAGACTGGTTTGAGATGATAGATAGGAAACAGTAACTCAAATAACCGCTTGTTACAATCAAGGCATGCAGAATACCATCTCTGAACACACAACACGTGGAGCCTTGAAGCAGAAGACCAAACCGGGTGCCAGTGTACTCATCTTCTGATGGCTCCTTCCACCAGGATAATGAACCATGTCACAAAGCTCAAATCATCTTCAACTGGTTTTTTGAACATGACAATAAGTTCACTGGACCATAGTCACCAGATCTCCATCCAATAGAGCACCTTTGGGATGTGGTAGAACAGGAGATTTGCATCATGGATGTGCAGCTGACAAATCTGCAGCCACTGCGTACTGCAATCATGTCCATATGGACCAAAATCTCAAAGGAATGTTTCCAACACCTTGTTGAATCTATGTCATGAAAAATGAAGGCAGTTCTGAAGGTAAGAAGGGGTCCAACCCGGGACTAGCAAGGTGGACCTAATAAAGTGACCGGTGAGTGTATTTATTGATATGAAAAATCCCATGTAGTCATGTAGTTTTAGTCACCCATGTATGACTAAAACTAAAATGGAATTATAGTCAAAAGACTATGACTAAATCAAAAGTTGATGTCAAAATGAACACTGCTGCTCAGAGGTTATATCTATCCCTTATCCGTCCCCACGTCACTGGCCATGTTGTACATTGCTGAAAACTTACAAAAAAGGTTTGTAAATCTTTATCCATGGCAGGTGGGGGGGGGGTTCTTCTTTGTCCCCAAGGAAGACTGCTCCCTGAGACCATTCATCGCTTATTGCGGCTATTCTTTGCCCTTAAAGTGGTTGTAAACCTCAGACACAAAATATGAACAAAGCATATCCCTCTATAGTGTGTACCAGGGGTGGACTGACAACTCATGGGCCCCCCCGGGCAATAGGGGATCATGGGGCCCCTGTGTCCTTGCCCAAACTCAAAAAAGCCTATGAAAAGGTACCTCAGGGGCATCTCATGGGGCCCCCTACTGACCCCAGGCCCTCGGGCAGTGCCCGAGTTTCAAAATGGTCAGTCCGCCCCTGGTGTGTGCTTGTCTCAATCTAGAGCACTAAGTGTCATTTCTGTCTGCTGCCTCCTTCCTCTACTATCAGCCTGAGTCACTTCTGACAAGTTTTCCGGACACCAAGAGATATATGTTGACAGGGCAGGGGCCTCCAGGGCAGATTGACAGCCTCAGCTCTGATCCTGTGAGTTGTGTGAGGGTGGGGTGTCCCTTCCCTCCAATCAGCTCTCAGAGTTCTCCTTTCTGAGCTCTGCAGAGTGTAACTTCAGCTTTCTGCCCTTTTCTGAACTCTCAGTCAAGCTTTATAAAGTCAGCACTTTGAACGGATGTAGAGAAGAGAGGACTGCGGATAAACAGGCACAACCTATCTAGGAGGATTTGTTTATCTCTGTGTATCATCTGAGGCCAGGGGCGGACTGACAACTCATGGGGCCCCGGGCAATAGGGGATCATGGGGCCCCTGTGTTCTTGCCCAAACTCAAAAAAGCCTATGAAAAAGGTACCAGGGGAATCTCATGGGGCCCCCTACTGACCCCGGGCCCTCGGGCAGTGCCCGAGTTTCCAAATGGTCAGTCCGCCCCTGCCTGAGGCCACTCACTTTACTGGGTATATGGAAAGGAATGCAACCACTTTAACATCTGAGCTTTCTCAACAGGCTAAAAGAGGCTGTTATTTTAATCAAACTGGAACTTTTGGGAGTATAGAACCCCATCCCACTGCAATAAATGGAACTGTCTTTAAAACCAGTTATGGGCAGTGTGACAGACCGCCTGGCACCCGCCTGGGTGCTTCCATCAGAGAACTGCTTCCTCACTGCTGAGACACAGGGCCAAGATATTATAGCTGGGCATTGCACCCAAGACCTAGACAACATTAGCTTAGGTGTAACTGGAAATGTTTATTGAACAGAAATACAGGTTTTTATAGGCTCTGGAAATAGGGGCAGTCCCCACATGAACAATAAAAACAAACATTACACATTGGAATAAACATCCCTCACTGATTATGTCCCGAGGTCAAGTTGACACCAGGCTAATCCTATCATGTAGGAACCTCCAGGAGGTCTAGCCAACAGACAACAGTAATCTAATTAACAGCTAGGCACCCCAGCAATGTTTTGATTAATCAGGCAGTCCACCCAGACAGCCCGGCGCCTAAATAGGAATATATAGAATAGAGACCAATGTGACCAACTCTTTCAAAGAACATGTATAATCCCAAATAAAATAAAACCAGGAATAGACTTTAGGGCAAATACAAGAAAACAGTCCTTCAAAAATGTAACAAAAAGGAAATATAACAATAACAAATAACAGTGTGAATGTGGGCAGAAAAGGTCCCTGCAGCCAGTGTCCATGACAGTGCTTCCCCTTGTTCCATGGTCTGGCAGACCCAACTAGATCCAGTAAAGGTCGGCTTGGGGCTGTCCAGGAGTGTCTTATAGTTCTGTTTGCCGGGAAAGCCCATTAGTATTCCCATTCTGCTTTCTCGGCTGATACTGGATGGTAAAATTGTAAGGCTGCAGGCCAAGCTCCATCGTAACAAATGTCCATTATCCCGGGAGACACGATTTATGCCAGATTAACAGATTGTGGTCTGTGGTTGGTGAGCACCACGAAAGATCGTCTGTAGAGATAAGGTTGGAATTTCTTGATGGTACTCTCCTTCTCCATGACTGCATAAACAACTTCCCCTGGTAGCAGATTCCGACTGATGTAGGCCACTGGGTACTCACTGCCATCAGGTCCCACTTGGATCAGCACCGTGCCCAACATGAATGTAGAGGCATCTGTGTGGACACAAAAACATTTGGTTGGGTCAGGGGCAGCTAGAGCACGAGCTGTAGTTAGTGCAGTTTTTAAGCATTGGAAAGCAGCTTAACACTGTCTGTCGGGTTTAGCGATGGAACTATACTCTGGGACCAGGGGCGGACTGACCATTTGGGAACTCGGGCACTGCCCGAGGGCCCGGGGTCAGTAGGGGGCCCCATGAGATGCCCCTGGTAACTTTCATAGGCTTTTTTTGGGTGTGGTTTAAGTGTGGGCGAGGAAACAGGGGCCCCATAATCACCTTTTGCCCAGGGGCCCCATGAGTTGTCAGTCCACCCCTGTCTGGGACAAACTTCCTATAGTATCCAGCTGTGCCAGGGCCTGGGTTTTAGTATGGAGTGTAGGCCAGTTGACAACAGCCTCAACCTTAGTGGGCCTGGGTCGTTGTCGCCCACCGCCTACCCAATGGCCAAGGTACTGTACCTCAGACATCACTATGCTGCATTTCTCTGGCTTAAGGTTAGTCTTGCAGCCTTGATGCAGTCTAACGCGACACCCAGGTGAATCATATGGTCCTTCCAGGTATCACTGTAGAGAACTATGTCGTCCCGATGTGCACAGACATAGTCCTGGAGGCCATCAAGGAGTCAATCTGCTATCTTTTGGAAAGTCACTAGAGCATTCCCAAATGGCATTACCTTAGACTGGTATAGGCTGAATGGGGGATGAATGTCAGTAGATTCCACATCCAAAGGAATTTGCCAGTACCCATTGCATAGGTCGAGGATTGTCAGGAATTTTCTCCTAGTAATGTGATCTAACTGATCATCCACCCAGGGCATAGGGTAAGCGTTCATGGTGGTACAGTCATTTAGTCGGTGGTAGCCCACGCAGAAGCGGGTCGTGCCATCCCACTTCAGAATGAGGACCACTGGGAAAGCCCAGGGGCTGCTGGATGGTTTGATGACTCCCAATTCAAGCATCTCCTTAATCTCACTACGCATCCTCTCACTCATTGCATCAGGTACCCGGTAAGATGCCTGTCTCAGTGGCCGTTGTCCCGGGGCAGGGGCGGACTGACCATTTGGAAACTCGGGCACTGCCTGAGGGCCCGGGGTCAGTAGGGGGCCCCATGAGATGCCCCTGGTACCTTTTTCATAGGCTGAGTTTGGGCAAGGACACAGGGGCCCCATGATCCCATATTGCCCGGGGGGCCCCATGAGTTGTCAGTCCGCCCCTGTCCCAGGGTCTCCACTTGGTGCACTGGCATAGCAGTTTACCCAGGGACTGGAGAACATTTCCCTCCTCTGAATAAGGACCTGTCTAGCTTAGCTGATTGTCAAGCTTATTCTTCTCTATCCCTGCAGTACTCCTATTCTGCTCCGAGAGTTCCGTCAAGGGAAGGTTCTCAAAAAGCACATATAGCCACTACCTCCTTTCCCAGTTCTTAGTTCAAAAATTATCTTAGTCTCAAGCTGTGAGATGGCCCTTTTCTTATGTGTGCCCCTCCAATGTGGGGTTACCATGTCAATACCCACAAATTTGAGTGTGGAGGGGTCTTTATTATGGAACCACCTATAATGCTTGGACAAGGAATGCTCTTTTTGAACTAGGCACTTTGCACCCCACTGGACATAATGTTGAAGTAGACGTAAATTGCTTTATAGATAATAGTTAATTTTATGCTTTTATCTCTTTTGGTTTAGGACAGTGGTGGGCAACCTTTTTTTTCAACTGAGCCAAATCTCGCCAAAACCACGATTGAAATTTATTTTGAGATCCACATTTTTAAAACTGAAAATACATCCCCCATATAGTAATTCATCCCCCATAGTAATTCATCCCCCATAGTAATTCGTCCCCCATATAGTAATTCATCCCCCATAGTAATTCATCCCCCGTATAGTAATTCATCCCCCATATAGTAATTCATCCCCCATAGTAATTCATCCCCCGTATAGTAATTCATCCCCCATAGTAATTCATCCCCCATATAGTAATTCATCCCCCATAGTAATTCATCCCCCCTATAGTAATTCATCCCCCATAGTAATTCACCCCCCCTATAGTAATTAATCCTCCATAGTAATTCATCCCCCCTATAGTAATTCATCCCCCCTATAGTAATTCATCCCCCATATAGTAATTCATCCCCCCTATAGTAATTCATCCCCCATAGTAATTCATCCCCCATATAGTAATTCATCCCCCCTATAGTAATTCATCCCCCATAGTAATTCATCCCCCATATAGTAATTCATCCCCCGTAGTAATTCATCCCCCATATAGTAATTCATCCCCCCTATAGTAATTCATCCCCCATATAGTAATTCATCCCCCATAGTAATTCATCCCCCATAGTAACTAATCCCCCATAGTAATTAATCCCCCATATAGTAATTCATCCCCCATAGTAATTCATCCCCCATATAGTAATTCACCCCCCATAGTAATTAATCCCCCATATAGTAATTCATCCCCCATATAGTAATTCATCCCCCATAGTAATTCATCCCCCATAGTAATTCATCCCCCATATAGTAATTCATCCCCCATAGTAATTCATCCCCCATAGTAATTCATTCCCCATATTGTGTCAATTCACTTACCTTTGCTCCGCGCGTTCCTCTCGCCGTGTTCCCGCGCCGTTCCGGTCTTCAGGGTGGACTGTGAGAGGAGAGGAGTTCGTCACGCTGCCCCGCCTACATCCTGACAGCCAATGTTTGCCACGCTCCGCGGGCCGGATTAAAAGGTCCGCCGGGCCGTAGTTTGCCCATTGCTGGGCTAGCTGCAGAGTCCTGACTTTTGGGGCGGCCGCCCGAGAGGAGGGAGGGGAGCGGGCGCCCGGCACACAGAAGAGCCGCATTGAAGTGTGTAAAGAGCCGCATGTGGCTCGCGAGCCGCGGCTTGCCGACCACTGGTTTAGGCTATTATGGATTATAATGATTTATTGCAATTTGATAGTTATCTATCTTCCATGAATTTATACCACATTTTTAATAAGACTTATCACCTCAGTATTGTTTTTAATGAATCTTATGTTATATTTTTTGTTTTAATTCTGCTTGAGGTGATTGTAGCCGTATTAGTGCATTTGCGACAGAAACAATTGAGTTCTCTCCGTGATACTTTTTTTATTTGCACTAACATACAATTTTGAGGACAAGCTTTCGGGGAGTGTCCCCTTCTTCAAGGTCCAAGCAGTACTATACAAATCACAAAGTTTTAGCAGAATGTTAGAAGAGATGGAAAAAAAAAAAAGAAAAAAAAAGAGGCTAGAGATAAGACACAGCAAAAGCAAAGGGGGGGAAGGGGGCTTGAAGACAACACTTACATCACAGAGGGAGTCAAGCTTGAGCTGATAGTCATAAAATTGTTGGATAATGATTGAGGAATCCCATGTCCAAATTCAGGCCGTTATCTCTTGTGTCAAATAGAATTATCATTCTTCGTTCAAAAGCAGGGGCGGACTGACAACTCATGGGGCCCCCAGGCAATAGGGGATCATGGGGCCCCTGTGTCCTTGCCCAAACTCAAAAAAGTATGAAAAAGGTACCAGGGGCATCTCATGGGGCCCCCTACTGACCCCGGGCCCTCGGGCACCGAGTTTCCAAATGGTCAGTCCGCCCCTGTTCAAAAGTTTTTCTTTCCTGAATGGATTTGAAATTTCCTTTAAGAACTAAAATTGAGGTCTAACGGCCTGAATTTGGACATGGGATTCCTCACTCATTATCCAACAGTTTTATGACTATCAGCTCAAGCTTGACTCCCTCTGTGATGTGAATGTTGTCTCCCCCCCCCCTTTGCTTTTGCTGGGTCTTATCTCTAGCCTCTTTTTTTTTTTTTTTCATCTCTTCTAACATTCTGCTAAAACATTGTGATTTGTATAGTACTGCTTGGACCTTGAAGAAGGGGACACTCCCCGAAAACTTGTCCTCAAAATTGTATGTGCAAATAAAAAAAGTATCACACATTGTACTCAGTTGTTTTTGTTTTAATTCTGATATTATCTGACGTTTATACAATTTTAGGTTATACTATTCTATACAATTTTAGGTTATACTATTCTATTTTGAATATTTCTTTTTAATACATTTGCTGTTTAGCTTGTCATTTTAAGGGTTTTTGCCATGGATTTTGATCTCATATTTTTTATGACATGGAATTTAGAATTGTTTTTGAGACATATATATATATATATTTTATTCTTAAATAAAATCATGAGTTCCGCATACTTTATAAAATCACATGGATTCTGATGTGAAGATATACGGGGTTATCATCCTTTTATATAATATATAACTTTTTTCTTAAATTCAGTTTATTCAATTCTGGCTCCTGTTTGCCCCCGTTTTTTAATTTTTTAATTCTTAATATATTTGTTCTGTGCTGACCAATCATCGAGTTATTCACAATAACTAATTTATCTTTTTATATGATTTATATATTATTACTAATATAAATAGATCCTTTTTTGACTATTTTGTGCATTAATTGGTCATATCAGTATACTGCGTGATCTCTCGTGAGACATTGTACTTATCCTTTTCAAATCCATGGCAAAATAGCGCCCGCGGATGTGCACGCGCGCATCTTTTGCATACTTTCCATCGTCAACAAAATGGTGCCGGTGTAACGCGCCATCTTTCACATGGAGTGGGCCCGTTTAGTGGATCTGCTTGCTCAGCGGGGAATTTCTACACTGATCCCTGCTAAGCAAACAGATGGCAAGTCTGTGTCCGCTCCGCTGCTGCAGAGCCGACACAGAGCTGCTCGCTCTCCTCAATGGGCGGTCGGATGAAAACGGACCACCCGACCCGAACGGAAGGGGAATTGAATCCCTTTTTTGGCAGATCGGATCGGATGTCGGTGGGTGTAAATCGACACGTGTCCGTCTATAGAGGAGAATGGGGTTTCCGATCGGGTCCACCTGAAAAACGGGCAGAGTGAGAAGAGTGAAAGAGCCCTACGTCTGTTTATGTCCCTTTTTTGTCCGTTGACATCCGTTTTTTTTTTAAAATAGGGTTTTCTTCCGGATGTCAACAGATGCGGACATTAATGGATGTAAACAGATGATCATCCGTTTACATCCGCTAGTCCTTAGAAATATATGGGGGTGTAAACGGACAGATGAAAATAATGGACATACGGAACGCCCGTGTGAAAGAGCCTCCAGTCAGCTACCTTGGACCTGTGGCAAAAAGTGATGCTTCATAAGTCTCATGAATTTATTTCACAGAAATAAAAACACATTTTAAAAAAAAAGGTCAAATAAAATCACAGCAACTTGATACAAATAATGATCAAATACACAAACAGGGGAATATAACTCAACTACAAAGAACACAAAACTGAAAGCAACTGAAGTATGATGACTATACAGTCCCTATGGAGGGTGTGTCATTCCCTTTGTACAGCGTGTTTCTTCCTTTCGAGAACAGTTTCACAGAAGACTTTGAGGCTGTACACACAGACTAAGATGGGGATTGGCGAACACACCACAGAGCCTGACTGCAAGGCAGTAGAAGAGGGTAAGAGTCGCCTTTCCTTCTCACCCAGACCAATAGTACTGACAGCTCCTCTAAGACACACTGTCATTATACAACGCAGAGCTGAAGCTGTCTGTACTGGACTAACCATTGCTCTAGCACAGGGACTACGCCTGCAAGCTTCTAACTACATTATCTGTACTGCTTTCTTTTCTTTTTCTTCTTTTTTTTTTTATTTAGTGTTTTTTGTATTTAAGTTTCCATTTCCTTTTCTGTGTTTTTGATTGTTATCTGCGTTCTATATTATATGTTTTTATTGATTTACAATAAAACATTTTTTTTTTACTATTTTTTTTTTAACTGGATCATCAATGCAGTTTTTGTTTTTTTTTCCTTTTGTGTGTATTTGATCATTACATGTGCTCTGTGGGATAACTGCCAACCTTCTGAGATGGGAAAGAGGGGCACAACTACTAGCAGACAGTATATAGGCAAAGGACACAGCCTTGATAGGTGGAGAAATAATACATAAAAATGATCAGTTAAACTGACAAGTACTTTTATTTCACCACTATTGTTCCTTTATAGTGGCTTTTGACATTTACAAATACAGCAAGCTGGAAATTGGATATAAGGTTTGGCGCTGTAAAACTTTTGTTTTTTGATAAATAGTATTTTTTTTTTTATACAGTGTAAACATCAGGCCAAAAAGAGGGATGAACGAGGAGAGAAAAGAGACAGAAGGACTTTGTTCCAAAAAATAGACAGTCCCTCCATGTTGTTGCTACAAATTTTGCATGCAATATATTTTTTTTCTTTTTGTTTTTCAATGCAGTTTTTTAGTGTTCTTTGTATTGGTGTCTTCCTTTTTTTTTGTATTTGATAATTTTTTTGTGTCCTGTTGCTATACATTTTCTTTTATGTTATTAAAAAAAATAATGCAAACTTAGTGTTTTTTTAACCATGCAAAAAAAGGAGACTTTCAGTGTCTCATCTGAAAATAAATATATATTTTATATATACATATATATACATACATACATATACATACATATATACACATACACACACATATATATATATAAAATAAAGGTAGAAGCGGGATGTAATTACCAGCCTACCCAATACACCAGACTGTAATGGCACAGAAATAACACACAAAATTGATCAGTTAAACTGACAAGTACTTTTCTTTTACCACTATTGTTCCTTTATAGTGGCTTTTGACATTTACAAATACAGCAAGCTGGAAATTGCATATAAGGTTTGGCGCTGTAAAACTTTTTTGTTTTTTGATAAATAGTATTTTTTTTTTGATACAGTGTAAACATCAGGCCAAAAAGAGGGATGAATGAGGAGAGAAGAGACAGAAGGACTTTGGTGTCCTTTTATGACACAGAGAATAGCTGCGATTCAACGGATCTCAGCTATTCTCTGGTCATTCACAGTTTATGACACTCAGCAGATCATGTCAGCCCTTCGCTGGAGATCTGTGTTCTCCCTCCAGATTCTCCAGCCCAGAGCTGGAGAATCAGAGGGACTTCAAACTAAGCAGAGATAATTTACCTCTGCTTAGTAAACTGATCTTTTACTGTAATCTTGCGAGATTATAGTAAAATCAGCCGTTTTCCAGCGTTTGGAGACCGTTCTCCCTTCGTTTGGAGAACTGCTTCATAAACTGCATTCACAGGAGAACTGTGTTCTCCGAGAATGCCAGAGAACTGAGCAGCGATCTATTACCGCTGGTTCATAAATGGACACCTTTGTTCCAAAAAATAGACAGTCCCTTTATGTTGTTGCTACAAATTTTGCATGCAATATATTTTTTTTCTTTTTGTTTTTCAATGCAGTTTTTTAGTGTTCTTTGTATTGGTGTCTTCCTTTTTTTTTGTATTTGATAATTTTTTTGTGTCCTGTTGCTATACATTTTCTTTTATGTTATTAAAAAAAATAATGCAAACTTAGTGTTTTTTTAACCATGCAAAAAAAGGAGACTTTCAGTGCCTCATCTGAAAATAAATATATATTTTATATATATACATATACAGTGGGGATCGAAAGTTTGGGCACCCCAGCTAAAAATTTGTATTAATGTGCATAAAGAAGCCAAGGAAAGATGGAAAAATCTCCAAAAGGCATCAAATTACAGATTAGACATTCTTATAATATGTCAACAAAAGTTAGATTTTATTTCCATCATTTACACTTTCAAAATAACAGAAAACAAAAAAATGGCGTCTGCAAAAGTTTGGGCACCCTGCAGAATTTATAGCATGCACTGCCCCCTTTGCCAAGCTGAGACCTGCCAGTGTCATGGATTGTTCTCAGTCATCGTCTGGGAAGACCAGGTGATGTCAGTCTCAAAGGTTTTAAATGCCCAGACTCATCTGACCTTGCCCCAACAATCAGCACCATGGGTTCTTCTAAGCAGTTGTCTAGAAAACTGAAACTGAAAATAGTTGACACTCACAAAGCTGGAGAGGGCTATAAGAAGATAGCAAAGCGTTTTCAGATGTCAATATCCTCTGTTCGGAATGTAATTAAGAAATGGCAGTCATCAGGAACAGTGGAAGTTAAAGCAAGATCTGGAAGACCAAGAAAAATATCAGACAGAACAGCTCGCAGGATTGTGAGAAAAACAATTCAAACCCCACGTTTGACTGCACGATCCCTCCAGAAAGATCTGGCAGACACTGGAGTTGTGGTACACTATTCCACTATAAAGAGATACTTGTACAAATATGGTCTTCATGGAAGAGTCATCAGAAGAAAACCTCTTCTACGTCCTCACCACAAAAATCATTGTTTGAACTTTGCAAATGAACATATAGACAAGCCTGATGCATTTTGGAAAAAAGTTCTGTGGACCGATGAGGTTAAAATTGAACTTTTTGGCCGGAATGAGCAAAGGTGCGTTTGGAGAAGAAGGGGCACAGAATTTAATGAAAAGAACCTCTGTCCAACTGTTAAGCATGGGGTTGGATCAATCATGCTTTGGGGTTGTGTTGCAGCCAGTGGCACAGGGAACATCTCACGAGTAGAAGGAAAAATGGATTCAATAAAATTTCAGCAAATTTTGGATGGTAACTTGATGCCATCTGTGAAAAAGCTGAAGTTAAAGAGAGGATGGCTTCTACAAATGGATAATGATCCTAAACACACCTCGAAATCCACGGGGGATTACATCAAGAGGCGTAAACTGAAGGTTTTGCCATGGCCTTCACAATCTCCTGACCTCAACAGAATTGAAAATCTATGGATAGACCTTAAAGGAGCAGTGCGTGACAGACAGCCCAGAAATCTCAAAGAACTGGAAGACTTTTGTAAGGAAGAATGGGCAAAGATACCTCAAACAAGAATTGAAAGACTCTTGGCTGGCTACAAAAAGCGTTTACAAGCTGTGATACTTGCCAAAGGGGGCAGTACAAGATATTAACTCTGCAGGGGGCCCAAACTTTTGCAGATGCCAGTTTTATGTTTTCTGTTATTTTGAAAGTGTAAATGATGGAAATAAAATCTAACTTTTGTTGACATATTATAAGAATGTCTAATCTGTAATTTGATGCCTTTTGGAGATTTTTCCATCTTTCCTTGGCTTCTTTATGCACATTAATACAAATTTTTAGCTGGGGTGCCCAAACTTTCGATCCCCACTGTACATATATATACATACACACATATATATACATACACACACACATATACATACATATATATACATACACACATATATATACATACACATACATGTACATATATATACATACATATAAATATACATATATATATATATTTATACATACATATACATATACGCATATATATAAAAAATAAAGGTAGAAGCGGGATGTAATTACCAGCCTACCCAATACACCGGACTGTAATGGCACAGCATAAGAAACAAATCGTAATTTAGTAAAACATAGTCTTTGTTACACAACAATAAAAAAAGATAAAAACAAGATAAAGCTCCCTACGCAAAGTGGGGGCAATAGTCCTCAATATATAATATATCTGAACAGCTCTGGAAGCTACCCCAAGCACACGTATCTTATGTCTATATATATCTCCTAGATTGTAAGCTTGAAAGAGCAGGGCCCTCGATCCCCTCATGTTTTGCATTGTATTGGTATTGTTCTGTCACATGTTCTGTCCCCCTTTGTAATGTACAGCGCTGAGCGAACTATTGGCGCTTTATAAATACTGAATAATAATAATAATAATATATAAATGGTTGATCTAGCCTCCAGAGCTATTCAGATTATATATTGAGGACTATGGCCCCCACTATGCATAGGGGGTTTATCTTGTTTATTATTGTGTAACAAAGACTATGTTTTACCAAATTACGATTTGTCCCTTCTGCTGTGCCATTACAGTCCGGTGTATTGGGTAGGCTGGTGATTATTTCCAGCTTCTACCTTTATTTTCTTTTTTTTTACTAGATTATCAGTTCAGTCTTATCCTTTTTTTTAATTTAGTGTTTTTACTGTTTATTCCATTTTTTATTTGATTGTTATCTGTGTTCGGTGGCTGTAAATGTTTTATTATACTTTTTTTGCTTGTTTGTTCAGTGGAAAAAAAAATCATAAAATAAGTGTACGGAGAGGTCACCACTTTATCTCCACAGGTCCATGGTAGTTGACTGGCAGCTGTGGGTGTCAACCAGTAAGCTTCTAGCTTTTATTTTCAAATTTCAACTGAACAAGCTGAAGATAGAAGCTGATTGGTTGCCATGTACAACTGCTCCATGTTCCGGCTGCTCCAGTTTTAGCAAATTCCCTTCAGGATCTTCAAACTCTAAGAACATTGTACACGGGGCTTTATTATAGAGTAATCTGGTGGGTTGGCTGAGAAGTCCCTTGCTGCGCGCTCCCAGCACATATGTCTGCTACTCCCGGAAAGGTCCCAATCTTCCCTTTCGATTGGGACCTTTCCCGATCATGTGACGGTGAATCACGGCGGTCACATGACCCTAAAAATCCACCCCGCCTACTGGCTTCTGAAACTCGGGCCGGGAGGCGCCGGCGCAAAGAGGTTAAAGATGAACTCTAGGCACAAGAATTTTAGGGTAACTCCACTTTCGTGGGAAACCCCCCCCCAGAAAAAACAATCAATACAATATAGCATATAGGACTGTAACCCGTCATATTGTCATTGAATGTCATTAAAATGGACCTTTTTCTTTTCAATCTGCAGAGCTGTTATTCTCTGCAAAATGCAATATGGCAGCCTGGAGGAGGTCTGTACACAGAGGGTATACAGAACCCCCCCCCCCTTCCCGAAATGTAATTTCTTGCTCGTGTGATTGACTCTCTGATTTTACCAGAGGTCTGCACTAAGATACAAGTCAGATTTTAGGCATCCCCTGCAACAAAAATGTCATTTTTGGTACGATATTCCCAAAGGAAAATCCTGTCCAAAGGGATGCAAACCCTGCCACTTTCCTCATTAGAAACCTGTCATATTGTCATTGAATGTCATTAAAAATGACCTTTTCTTTTCAATCTGCAGCACTGTTATTCTCTGCAAAATGCAATATGGCAGCCTGGAGGAGGTCTGTACACAGATGGTATACAGACCCCCCCCCCCCCGAAATGTCATTTCTTGCTCGTGTGATTGACTCTCTGATTTTACCAGAGGTCTGCACTAAAATACAATACAATTTTGGGTATCCCCTGCAACACAAATGTCATTTTTGGTACGATATTCCCAAAGGAAAATCCTGTCCAAAAGGGATGCAGACCCTGCCACTTTTCTTATTAGAAACTAGCAAGTGCAGCAGCTGAAAGATCATTATAAAATCAGTGCCATACTGCTCTTTAAGCCCGAGTTCACACTTTTGCGGCGCGTTACATCGCATGCGATTCGCGCAGGAACCGCATCGCATTCCTGTGCAGATCACATGCGATTTGTGTGCGGTGCGATTGGAGCAGTACATTATATATGGCTCTAATTGCACAGCATCCGCACCAAAAAGATGCAGGACCCTTTGGTCCGCAACTAGAATCGGATCGCATGGGTATTCGCACCTATGCGATCCGATTCTGCACATCGCACCGCGTTTTGCAGACCGCATCAGTGTGAACCCGGGCTGACACAGACTATCAAACGGCTATTTCTTCAGAATCTGCAAAAAAAAAGTTTTTTTTTAAAAACCCAGCCATGTTCAGAGATCAGTCACTGCACAATGCTTTCAGTTGTATCTCACATCAACCCTAAGGCCCCCCCTTCTGTTCTCATTTCCTCATACTGGGGCTTTTCACTGTAATAGGCGTGGGCGTCTGTTGAAATGTCCTTTCTTTTAAAAAATAACTAACTTGAAAATGTATTGTACACAATGGGGCGCCCAATTCTGAAAATGGCGCAATTTCTTTCTTTTTTTTCATTTTTCTGTATTTTTGGGGTTTTTTTAGTTTTTTTTTTTGCTGGTTTTCCTTTTTTTTTCTTTTTTATTCCAATCAAGAAGATTTTGTAGAAGAGACATACAGGGGTTTATTTACTAAAGCTGGAGAGTCCAAAATCAGACTCCCTTCTGCATAGAAACCAATCAGCTTCTAACCTCAGCTTGTTCAATGAAGCTTTGGCAATGAAACCTGGAAGCTGATTGGTTTCTATGCAGAAGGGAGTCTGATTTTGGACTCTCCAGCTTTAGTAAATAAACCCCACAATGTCTCTTCTGCAATAAAAGCTTTATACCGTCCTGTTTGCAACCTTTGTGGGTGTATCTACACTGAGATACATTACATTATACATACATTATACAATTTTCTGTCCAATTTCTGCCCAATTTCCTTTAGATTTACCTTCAACTATGTAGCGCAAGGGCCCGCCTAATTGGATACAATTGAAAGTGTTGTTCAAGTTTGATCTCCTATTATATGGTTTTTGGTAAATCTCAAGCAAAATTCTCAAGAAAATTGTAAATATACGGCCAGCCTGCATGCACAAATCGGTGTACAATCCTGGCTCTGGCCAGGTGCAGGGATTAAGGCTCCATGTACACGGGACGTTTGGAAAACACTTTTGAATGATGGAAACTGACTGCTGGAAAACGCAGGTTAAAAAACGTCTGTTTAGCTGCGTTTATGTGCGTTTGTATTTAGAAGCGTTTTTTAAAGATAACCTCAGGAGACCTTCCCAAATGCCCAGAATGCACTGAAAAACAGTAAAAAATTTACTATTTCAGACATTTTGAGAGGAATAGAGAGAGCAGAAGCAGAGAGAGCAGTATGTGTGGAGATGACCGGTCTTTTCTGGTTGTAGTCACTATGGATCCCATCATGAGCATAATGCGGCGCGTTCTACCATTTATTCCTTCACGAGAAACCTGGAAATGACTGCGCTGGAGTACCGGGTCCATTTGAATACATGGAAAACGCTTTGCCTGCATTTCTGATGATGAAAAAAGGCTCCGGACAGCATCTGGACATGGAACAGTTAAAAATGCTTCTAAACGCAAACGCTTATAAACGCGGTTAGCCGCATTTACAAGCACTGGTAAAATCTACTCCTGAACGCAAGTTTGGTGCGTTCAAAAAAACGACTGTAAACTCAACTGCCTGTAAAGGATGATGTGTACATGGATACATAGGAGAACATTAGGGAGGGTTCAGGGGCTGCTGAAAAACCGCTCAAGGTGTGAATGTAGACTTAAGTAGGGTTGTCACCTCATCCCTTTAAAACCGAACACATAATAATTCAATGGCTGTATTGTTATTGTGCAACAGAATCACTGTAAAAATATTTTTATTTCTCATAAATACACAACCGGGAATTCTGCTTCAAACATGACTCATTGATCTGACTCCTATTTTAGCATCATGATTATAGTCTGCTACTCATAAATCCATAATATGCTGCTAATGATATTGTGACATTCATAGTACTTAAAGTGCATATCCACCCAAACTTGTTTTGGTCCCTCTCACACGGGTGTTCCGTTCTGTCTGTTTTTCATCTGTCTGTTTATGGGTGAAAAACAGACACTTATCTATTTCTATTGGCTAGCAGATGTAAACGGATGATCATATGTTTACATCCGTTAATGTCCGCATCGGTTAACATCTGGGTTTTTTTTGAACGGAAGAAACCCCTATTTTTCTTCCTTAAAAAACTCAGTAATGGACAAAAAAACATATGTAAACGGATGAAAAACGGATGTAAACAGATGAAAAACAGATGTAAAGTGAAATCAACTGATAAAAAAAGATGTAAACGGACGAAAAACGGATGTGAACAGACATACGGTCCATTTTTGCATTGGTAAAGGATGTAAAAGAACGGATGTCAAGTGATGAAAAACGGATGTAAACTGATGAAAAACGAATGTAAACAGATGCAAAATGGATGTAAACTGAACTGATGAAAAACTGCTGTAAACTGATGAAAAACAAATGTAAATGGATAAAAACGGATGTTACTGGACATACGGTCCATTTTTGGATTGGTAAAGGATGTAAAAGAACGGATGTAATCTGATCAAAAACAGATGTCAACTGATGAAAAATGGATGTAAACAAATGAAAAATGGATGTAAACTGATGTAAACTGATGAAAAACGAATGTAAACAGATGCAAAATGCATGTAAACTGATGAAAAACTGATGTAAACGGATACAAAACTGATGTAAATGAATGAAAAACAGATGTAAATGAATGAAAAATGGAAGTAAACTGATGAAAAAATGGTGTAAACAGATGCATAATGGATGTAAACTGACGGAAACCGATAAAAAACTGATGTAAACTGATGAAAAACTAATGCAAACGGATGGAAAATGGATGTTAATGGTCATACGGTCCATTTTTGCATTGGTAAAGGATGTAAAAGAACGGGTGTAAACTGATAAAAAACGGATGTCAACCGATAGAAAACGGATGTAAACAAATGAAAAATGAATGTAAACTGACGTAAACCGATGAAAAACGAATGTAAACAGATGCAAAATGGATGTAAACTGACGTAAACGGATGAAAAACTGTTGTAAATGGATAAAAACAGATGTAAATTAATGAAAAATAGATGTAAACTGATGAAAAACCGATGTAAACAAATGCAAAATCGATGTAAACAAATGCGAAATCAATCTAAACAGATGAGAAACAGATGTAAATGGACATATGATCCATTTTTGCATTCATAAAGGATGTAAAAGAATGGATGTAAACTAATGAAAAACAGATGTAAATGAATGATAAATGGATGTAAACGGACGTAAACTGATGAGAAGCGGATGTAAACTGATGAAAAACCGATGTGAATTGATCCCTTTTTTCTTGGAAAAATGTGACTGAACTGATGAAAAAACGGAACGCTCGTGTGAAAGGACCCAGGGAAGCCTAGGAACATCCGGCAGATATTTACTGCTGTCCGGCTTTTTTCTAGACAGAAGTGAGAGGAACTCTCCAACATTGTTTTTCAGGCCGACCCGACCAGAACCTCCATTCTCCTCTATGGAGCGGTGGGTGTAAGCGGACATTTGTCCATTTACACCCACCAACATCCAATTTGATCCAATCCACAAAAAAGGGACAGATGGGGATCCAATTCCCCTTCCTTCCATCGGTTTGGGTCGGATGAAAGCAGACAGGTGATCTGTTTTCCTCCGACCGCCTATTGAGGACAGCGATCAGCTCTGCGTTGGATCTGCAGCAGCGGAGCGGACACAGAGCTGTCATCCGAATGCTCAGAGGGGATCAGCGGAGGGATCCCCCCGCTGAGCAGGTGGATCCACTATACAGGTCCGCCCCGTGTGAAAGGACCCATCCCAAAAATCAGGAAACCCCTAACAAGAGTTCTGATACTTCCCCACTCTACTCAGAACCAGGAACATTGTCTTTGGCGTGATTTTATTTCCCATTTTCCACTCATTATTGCCAGTATTTACACAGAACATTTGGAGAAGACCGACTACTTTAATTTTCATGGAAGCAAATGACCTATAGAATGAAAACATGTTTGTGTGACCCAGGGGCGTCCCTAGGGTTGGTGTCACCCGGGGTGGTAACATTTGGTGACACCCCCTCTGACGATCCCCGCAGAATGGATCGGATCTGCGGATTGAGCATAATGGATCGGACTCCGATCTATTATACTCCCCAATCCGCAGATCCGATCCATCCTGCAGGGATCGTCGGCATGCAACCTATACGGGGTGACACCGGACCCAATCCACGAAAAGGTGAGTTGTAAAGAAAGCCGATGATCCCCGCAGGATGGATCGGATCTGCGGATTGAGCATAATGGATCGGACCCATCCTGCGGGGATCGACGGCTTTCTTTACAAATTACCTTTTTGTGGAGCGGGTCCGGTGTCACCCCATGCGGTAGGTGTCACCCTGTGCGGCGGGCACCCCCCGCACCTGCTTTGGGATGCCACTGATGTGACCTTTGTATGTCACATGATATTTGTGGAAAACATTATCTCATCTCATGTTATATTTATATAGTGTGTGTGTGTAGGTAGGGTGTGGTCTGGTTACCTTTGTTGGTTGGGAGCAGATGTCACCTGAATCACAAACACGGATGTAGACAAGTCAGAACATGTGACAGTACAGAGACCTGCTATTAAAGGGATTGTAAACTGTCTCCTTGTCCAATGACCTATTCAGTTGAAAATAGAAATGAAAGACAAAACATTTATGTATATATATATAAAAGAAACACTATAAATACCTTTTCCCCTTTGTTATATGTGATCACATACCCTCAGTTCTCAGCTGCATAAGAGCTGGGGGAGGAGAAACAGTGGTACACTGATCTTCCCAGTGAATGGCTGTGCAAAGGGGTGGGGGAGGGGGTGTCAAAACAAGGCTGATCATTGGAGGAGAGCACAATGAGTACCCAGCACAGCTAGAGAACCTCTCTGTGCTCTCAGGCTAGGTCCACACCAATGCAGTTTGCGTTTGATCCGTTCCTGCAGTGAGTTTTGCGTTCCGTTTTGCACATGCGTTTTTGCCGCATTTTGCAGTTTTTTCCTTGTTACTAGGCAGATTAAAACGCCAAACGCATCAAAAACACACTTCATGCCTTTCTGCAGTGTTTCCATAGAACCCGAAACGCAACATTTTGCGTTTAAAAAAGTCCATGACCCTTTCCAAGAAACGCACCTGGTGAAAACGCGGAGATGTGAACCTGTCCAATAGGAAATCATGTTAAATGGACTGTACTGCGTTTCTGCAAAATGCTGCGGAAAACGCTTAGGTGTGAACCTGGGGAATTGTAAGAACACCAGGGATGTCACACAGAGGAAGCAATACAAAGAGAACTGGAGACTTTTTCATACAAGAACATGGAACAGCAGGCACAGATCAGGAATAGGAATTGTAGGGGACTCAGGGGCAGACTGACCATTTGGAAACTCGGGCACTGCCTGAGGGCCCAGGGTCAGTAGGGGGCCCCATGAGATGCCCCTGGTACCTTTTTCATAGGCTTTTTTGAGTTTGGGCAAGGACACAGGGGCCCCATGATCCCCTATTGCCCGGGGACCCCATGAGTTGTCAGTCCGCCCCTTGTTGGGGTAATATATTCTTTAATAAAAAAAGCATCGCCTTCCAAGCTCAGTGGCATCAGAGTAGAATTAGTGGTGTAAAATATAAAAGAAGAAATAAAAAAAAAAGAAAGGCCTATCTCAAAGGTGTTCTTTACATCTTCTAAATCCAGTTTGCACGATACTCGATGGATTAGTTGTCCTTTAAAGGTTCTCCTTCTCTCCTCACTGTACTTCTAGTCTGTAGATCATCTATGCTCAGCCAGGGTTTGGTGGAACCCTAAGGTTTCTCCAGAGGTTATTTGGGGTTTCTTGAGTAATGAGCAACTTCTGCCTCTCAAATAACTGACCACTGACACCAATAATAACATTAGCTATCCATAAAGGGAGGGTTTTCCTACTGACCTCAAATATATGGGGGATTTATCCTGCTGGCCTTCACACTCATACCATGAGCTGTAGATCTAGTAATTATTAGCAGGGGTTACCAGAGACCAAAAAGTTATTTCAAGGGTTCTTCTGTGTTAAAGAGTTTGAGAAAGGTTGCTCTAGATCAGCCTTTCTCAACCAGGGTGCCCAGGCAACCTGGGGCGCTTTGAGGTTTCTTCAGGGGTGCCTTGAGGTTTCTTCAGGGGTGCCTTGAGGTTTCTTCGGGGGTGCCTTGGCAAAATGTCTTAAAATTGCCCAAAACTTGTTGACAAGCCAGCGGGTGGAACAAGCCTGCCTTCTAGTTACACAAAGCCACAGGTTTTCATTGTGCACCATTACAACCTTCTAGCCGTTGGCATCCTGACAACAAATGACATCATCAGTTGATAAGGATGATATTAGCTGCCTGCACAGCATCCTAGTTTTACCTTCGCCTGCTCCTCTCCATCAGCACATTAGCTCAGTGATTGAGAAAAACCGAGGGAGAGGAGAAACATTGGAATACTAATCAGTACCAGTGTGCAAACGTGTATTTGCTTTGGAAGAATAAATCACCTCCAATGTCCTACATGTGCGGATGTTGCTGCATTATATTAAACTATTAGAATAGTCTTTCACATTTTAGACTGGAGTTCCCTTTTAAAATTATGGACAGTCTAGAGCAGGGGTGGGCAAACTTTTTGACTTGAGGGCCGCAATGGGTTCATATATTGGACCCGGGGGCCAGACCAAGAGTAGATGAATGATGTGTATGTGTCATCCATAGTAAATATAGTAATATTCCCCCATAGTAAGCATAGTAATTAATCCCCCATATAGTAATTCATCCCCCATATAGTAATTCATCCCCCATATAGTAATTCATCCCCCATAGTAATTCATCCCCCATATAGTAATTCATCCCCCTAGAGTAATTCATCCCCCATAGTAATTCATCCCCCATATAGTAATTCATCCCCCATATAGTAATTCATCCCCCATATAGTAATTCATCCCCCCTATAGTAATTCATCCCCCATAGTAATTCATCCCCCATATAGTAATTCATCCCCCATATAGTAATTCATCCCCCATAGTAATTCATCCCCCATATAGTAATTAATCCCCCATATAGTAATTCATCCCCCATATAGTAATTCATCCCTCATAGTAATTCATCCCCCATATAGTAATTCATCCCCCATATAGTAATTAATCCCCCATAGTAATTCATCCCCCATATAGTAATTCATCCCCCATATAGTAATTCATCCCCCCTATAGTAATTAATCCCCCATATAGTAATTCATCCCCCATAGTAATTCATCCCCCATATAGTAATTCATCCCCCATATAGTAATTCATCCCCCATAGTAATTCATCCCCCATAGTAATTCATCCCCCATATAGTAATTCATCCCCCCTATAGTAATTCATCCCCCATAGTAATTCATCCCCCATATAGTAATTCATCCCCCATATAGTAATTCATCCCCCCTATAGTAATTCATCCCCCATAGTAATTCATCCCCCATATAGTAATTCATCCCCCATATAGTAATTCATCCCCCATATAGTAATTCATTCCCCATATTAATTCATCCCCCATATTAAGTCCCCAAGTCCCCCCTGTGTCAATTCACTTACCTTTGCTCCGCGCGTTCCTCTCGCCGTGTTCCCGCGCCGTTCCGGTGTAGCATGAAAATCTGTCTCCTATGAGGATCTGTCCCCCTCGACGTATCTGCGCATGTGCCAGTTTCAGGCATTAGCAGCCGATCGACGATCTCCGGCACATGCGCAGATACGTCGAGGGGGACAGATCCTCATAGGAGACAGATTTTCATGCTACACCGGTCTTCAGGGCGGACTGTGAGAGGAGCCTAGCGGGAGCCTAGCTCCGCGGGCCGGATTAAAAGGTCTGCCGGGCCGTATACAGCCCGCGGGCCGTAGTTTGCCCATTGCTGGTCTAGAGGCACCCCATTTTAGAATGGGGTGCCACAAGATTGTCCATAATTTATTTATTTTATTACAGGTACTTACATGGTGCTGTCAATTTACACAATGCTTTACATATATATTGTACAGTCACATCAGTCCCCGCCCCCCGAGGAGCGTACAATCTAAGGTCCCTAACTCACATTCATACATACACATACTAGGGACAATTTAGACAGGAGCCAATTAACCTACCAGAATTTAAAGGGTGCTTTGGGACTGTCCATAATTTTAAAGGGTGCCTTGGTACTGTCCATAATTTTAAAGGGTGCCTTGACTGAAAAAAGCTTGAGAAACACTGCTCTAGATATACTATATGGCCAAATGACTGTGGACCCATGACCATCATGAGTTTGTTGGAGATCCCATTCCAAAGCCATGGCCATTAACGTGGAGTTGACCCTTCTTTGTGCCTCTAACATCCTCTACTCTTCTGGTACGACACTCAATAAGATATTGGGGTCCACCTTTGGGAATGTACACCCATTCCAATTCATCCCAAAGTTGTTCAGTAGGGTTGAGGTCAGGGCTCTCAGAAGGACACTTAAGTTCCTCCGCATCAAGCTGGTCAAACTATGTCTTTATGGAGCTGGCTTTGTACACAGGGGGACAGTCATACTGCAATGGAAAAGAACTTTCCCCAAAGTGTTACCACAAGGTTGGAAGTGCACAATTGTCTAAAATGTCTTTGTATGTATCAGCATTGACCACTTCACCAAAAGCACCAGAACCCATTTGGAGTCTACAAACATTTGGCCATACAGTGTAGCTGTGCACCTTATTTGCTGCTGCTCCTATATTGTACATTGATATATTGCTGTCCTAAGAGTAGATGTATGAAAAGTAATGGGTTTTTTTTTTCTCTCTTTACAGGATGTTTAAAACCGCTCACAAACAAAGACCTTGAGAAGTCTGCAGATAATCATGACCAAGGTATGAAATATCACACATATGTACAAGGACTGTGTACTGTATTTAGCTGTATTGTTGTTCCTTTGCTGGATGTTTTACAGCTTTGGTTGGTGTTTGAACTTGCCCAGGAATTTGCATTGACACCATGTTATTTTGCATTCAAATTTTACCTGTATAGACCAGCCCAAGAGTCATGTAAAGTACAATATCTTGTGATTGCGATCGCATATTTCTCTGCGGAAAAAAAAAGCAATTGGCAGATAATTAGTATTTGACGTTATGGCTCATCGCATCACTTAATATTGCACATTTCCGACTGGTCATTGGAAACTTCTGTACAACAGCTCAGCCTGCACCTCAGAAAGGGAAGACCACATCAACAGGTTGGAATGGAAGGATTTTATGTGGAATAATTCAGCTATGGTGCTTAGTGCCTTATTGCACAGTAGACTACTCATGGTAGTTCTGCTCCAATAGGCGCTGCTCAGGGAGACATGAGCATTGTGGATCAGAGTGGACATAAGGAGAAGAGAGCAAAAAAATGGCAGCCAGAATATCACTTTTTTTGGTTAAAATAATCCATTCTCATCAAAGACCAGGATAACCAGCACCATGATTAACGGGAATAAGAACCAGATGTCACATACATGGAGACAGGTGAATTAGGAAAGGTCCAGGATACAGATCAGCTCAGCTGCCCAGCCTTGAACCCATGTAAGTGTGCAGCCATCAATAGCAACATACAGTATGCAGCACTCAGAGGCAGAGCTAGGAAGCTGCAGGACAGGGGCACAGTACAAAAACAGGGAGAGCTGTCAGCGGTAACGGGAAACAACAACAACGTGTTTCCAGTCATCAAGACCCTTTCTTAAGCCTGGGAACCACCACTACAGGAGGAGATTTAAACTCTAAATAGCAGGAAAACCTGGAGAATTGGCCATATCACTAATGCGGCAAAAAATTATCACAATAAAATAAGTGAGAGAACATTTTTTCACAATACTGTGTTCAGCTCAAAACTCTCACAGAGACCTTTTGGAGATATTGCATCAAGCTTGTAAATCCAGAACGTCTCCCTTTTGCAAAAACATTCTTCAGGCAGGAGACTGCTTGGTATGACGTCTATGATCCATACTATAGGACCCAAAGTAGAGCTGCCATACATTTCCAAGAAATGTCTGGTAATGTTGTGATCATCCTTGCCTTTTTCTATGAATCGCCTTTGTCCTCTGAAGCTCTGATGGTACACCCTGGTAAGCCACAGTGAAATGAAAGGCTACAAATTCTGTGGAGCAATTATAAAATGACATGATCGGTGTACTGTCTACTATTCGACTGTCTTATAGGTAACAATAGACCTTAAAGGGGATCACCCAGTAATAGGGACCATTGTTGATTGGAGCACTGTGCAGGTGACATGGCAGACACACTTGTTATGCAGTCTGACTACATAACAATGAGAGCAGACATAGCTTCAGTTGGGCCTTAAGTCTCACGGAAGCCACACCGAAAAATATAGCAAGTGGATAATGTTGTTCACTGGCATGAAAAAACAAAAACATATTTGAAGTGTCGGGATACCAGATATGCACATACTTTTAAGCAGTACAGCTTAAAAACAACAACCCCCCCCAAAAAAAGTCACACTTTCATAAAGCATAGTGGTGTGCCTTGCCCTTCACTGGCTTTGAGAGTACAAAGCCTGTGGAGTCCAATAAATGAATGGTGGAGTGGGAAAAGAATACCTGGAGGAAAGCCTGGTTGCATGGTCTGTCAATGTTACATTTATAACATAAAAAAAGTGCAGCGCTGAAATAATGACAATATGACAGAAAAATAGTCCACTAAAAGTCTTAGTTAGATGAACGTATCCAGTATCAGATGTGAATTCAGAATTGGTGATCCGTGTGGAAATGGCTGGAAAACGCACTCACCAGAAGTAAGACACATAAACGCAGTGTGCATTAATGCTCGTGGATCATCAATCCAAAGGGAAGTAAAGCTGGTCCGATTACAGGAGTGGTGGATCCCTCCTCCGTAGATGCAGCAACAGGTCTTCCTTCTCACGATTAGATGTGGAATTCCAAGACCCAGATTCTGCAAGCAAAAGCTCCTCAAGGGAGTTTAGGGAAGGACACCCATAGTGAAGTAGGTCATAAAAGGCAGCTTTATTCAAAACAATGATATCCGATTCAAAGCAGGCAGGTATCATACAGATGTGTCAGCAAGACAACTAACCCTGGTACTTTGAATAGTGGCCGCCGGGCCTCCACGTGGCTCCGGCGGCGTAGCGTCTCGACGTCCAGGCTCCTCCTTACGCGTTACGTGCGCACGCACATCTTCAGAGGTATGGAACCATTGACGTGTTGACGCGAATGGGCGCATATGTATAGGCATAATGACGCATGCGCAGTAGCGTGTGCGCCAATGCGCAAAACCCAAGGCGCATGCGCGTGGCTCCGTCTTCCATTTTAATGGAGCTCGAAGACACAGGGTGGAAGGGCGGAAATGCCCTATAATTGACAAGTGAATGTCAAATGAAGTAAAGTTCAACAATGGTGTAAATTACACCCATATAAAAACAATCCGGTGTGGGTCTATGTAAAATATATGTAAAAAAGCGCGATAGCGCCAATATGTTGAACTTATTTCCAATTAGATAGTATCTCAGTAAATATATCCATGCGTCATTATAACTATGCAACATAAACTTGATAAACATTCAATAAAGACATAATATGCATAAAAGTTAAGTAAAAAATTCCCAAAGGATAAAACAATATGAGGATAAGAAGGCTGCAGAACTAAAACTGTATCAACCCAATAAATAATACGCATCAATGAGAGATCAAGAAAGGTGCTAAGGTAGAAGCGCATGTGAAAAAGGTCAAATCATGCGTCCATAACCATGCGTCTAAAACATGGAAAAATTGGGGAGAAATTACATCATCCATTGGCAATAAAGCAGTTAAGGTCTAGATCTATATTGAGCCCCGCTGGGTGGGAAGTACCCAATTCAAAAATATGTTTAGTCTCCAGCTGGGAAACTGCTCTCACTTTATGTGTACCTCTCCAGTGTGGGGTGACTAAGTCGATCCCCACAAACTTGAGTGATGTGGGATCTCTATGATGAAAACGTCTGTAATGTAGAGATAGAGAATGGTCTTTGTAACCTTTTCTGATATTGGCAATGTGTTCCCTAAGGCGATCTCTAAGCCTCCTGGTGGTCCGGCCAATATATTGTTTGGAGCACGGGCATTCAAGTAGGTATACTACAAATTTGTAGTATACCTACTTGAATGCCCGTGCTCCAAACAATATATTGGCCGGACCACCAGGAGGCTTAGAGATCGCCTTAGGGAACACATTGCCAATATCAGAAAAGGTTACAAAGACCATTCTCTATCTCTACATTACAGACGTTTTCATCATAGAGATCCCACATCACTCAAGTTTGTGGGGATCGACTTAGTCACCCCACACTGGAGAGGTACACATAAAGTGAGAGCAGTTTCCCAGCTGGAGACTAAACATATTTTTGAATTGGGTACTTCCCACCCAGCGGGGCTCAATATAGATCTAGACCTTAACTGCTTTATTGCCAATGGATGATGTAATTTCTCCCCAATTTTTCCATGTTTTAGACGCATGGTTATGGACGCATGATTTGACCTTTTTCACATGCGCTTCTACCTTAGCACCTTTCTTGATCTCTCATTGATGCGTATTATTTATTGGGTTGATACAGTTTTAGTTCTGCAGCCTTCTTATCCTCATATTGTTTTATCCTTTGGGAATTTTTTACTTAACTTTTATGCATATTATGTCTTTATTGAATGTTTATCAAGTTTATGTTGCATAGTTATAATGACGCATGGATATATTTACTGAGATACTATCTAATTGGAAATAAGTTCAACATATTGGCGCTATCGCGCTTTTTTACATATATTTTACATAGACCCACACCGGATTGTTTTTATATGGGTGTAATTTACACCATTGTTGAACTTTACTTCATTTGACATTCACTTGTCAATTATAGGGCATTTCCGCCCTTCCACCCTGTGTCTTCGAGCTCCATTAAAATGGAAGACGGAGCCACGCGCATGCGCCTTGGGTTTTGCGCATTGGCGCACACGCTACTGCGCATGCGTCATTATGCCTATACATATGCGCCCATTCGCGTCAACACGTCAATGGTTCCATACCTCTGAAGATGTGCGTGCGCACGTAACGCGTAAGGAGGAGCCTGGACGTCGAGACGCTACGCCGCCGGAGCCACGTGGAGGCCCGGCGGCCACTATTCAAAGTACCAGGGTTAGTTGTCTTGCTGACACATCTGTATGATACCTGCCTGCTTTGAATCGGATATCATTGTTTTGAATAAAGCTGCCTTTTATGACCTACTTCACTATGGGTGTCCTTCCCTAAACTCCCTTGAGGAGCTTTTGCTTGCAGAATCTGGGTCTTGGAATTCCACATCTAATCGTGAGAAGGAAGACCTGTTGCTGCATCTACGGAGGAGGGATCCACCACTCCTGTAATCGGACCAGCTTTACTTCCCTTTGGATTGATGATCCACGAGCATTAATGCACACTGCGTTTATGTGTCTTACTTCTGGTGAGTGCGTTTTCCAGCCATTTCCACACGGATCACCAATTCTGAATTCACATCTGATACTGGATACGTTCATCTAACTAAGACTTTTAGTGGACTATTTTTCTGTCATATTGTCATTATTTCAGCGCTGCACTTTTTTTATGTTATTGCTTTTAAGTTTGATTGGTTGCTTAGAGTGTTCAGCCGCTATCAGGATTAGCGCTCACTGCTGTTGTTTTCCCATTTAATGTTACATTTATGACTCTCTGCTGCAATGCAGAGGTGTGCTTCACAAATGTGCATTGCCCCTCACTGGCCTTGAGAGTGCAAAGCTGGTGGAGTACAATAAAAATAAATGGCAAAGTAAGAACAAAAGAGGAAAACTCAGTTGAGTGACCTGTCAATGTCAAATGTATGGCTTGTCACCAATCAGGGAGATGCATTAAGCAAAGGAATTCTTCGGGAGCACAGCAGCCTCAACACCATGTCCTGCATTTTATGAATGGCCTGTGGGCCATTGGTGGGCCTTGGTGTAGACCTTGCCATGTATCACAGGTAGAGGATAAAAATATCAACTCTCCTTTCTTAATAAGCCCTTTGGTAATGAAGGAGAAAAGAAAATTAAAAGAATAAACTAAATTATTTATTTCAGGTACTTTTATAGCACTGTCAATTTACACAGTGCTTTGTATATATATATTACATTCACATCAGTCCCTAACCCTCAAGGGGCGTACAATCTAAGGTCCCCAACTCACATTCCTACATTAACACACTAGGGCCAATTTATACAGGAGCCAATTAACCTACCAGCATTTAAACGGTGCCTCGGGACTGTCCATAATTTTAAAGAGTGACTTGACTGAATAAAGCTTGAGAAACACTGCTCTAGATATGCTATATGGCCAAATGACTGTGGACCCATGACCATCATGAGTTTGTTGGAGATCCCATTCCAAAGCCATGGCCATTAATTTGGAGTTGGCCCTTCTTTGTGCCTCTAACATCCTCTACTCTTCTGGTACAACATTCAATAAGATATTGGGGTCCACCTTTGGGAATTTACACCCATTCCAATTCATGCCAAAGTTGTTCAGTAGTTTTGAGGTCAGGGCTCGGTGAAGTTCACTTGAGTTCCTCCGCATCAAACTGGTCAAATTATGTCTTTATGGAGCTGGCTTTGTACACAGGGGGACAGTCATACTGGAATGGAAAAGAACTTTCCCCAAAGTGTTACCACAAGGTTGGAAGTGCTCAATTGTCTAAAATGTCTTTGTATGTGTCAGCATTGACCACTTCATGTTTTGCATTGTATTGTTATTGTTCTGTCCCCCTTTGTAATGTACAGCGCTGAGCGAACTATTGGCGCTTTATAAATACTGTATAATAATAATAATAACTTCACCAAAAGCACCAGAACCCATTTGGAGTCTACAAACATTTGGCCATACAGTGTAGCTGTGCACTTTATTTGCTGCTGCTCCTATATTGTACATTGATATATTGCTGTCCTAAGAGTAGATGTATGAAATGTAATGGGGTTTTTTTTTCTCTATTTACAGGATGTTTAAAACCCCTCAAAAACAAATACCCTGAAAAGTCTGCAGATAATCATAAAGGTATGAAATATCACACATATGTACAAGGACTGTGTACTGTATTTAGCTGTATTGTTGTTCCTTTGCTGGATGTTTTACAGCTTTGGTTGGTGTTTGAACTTGCCCAGGAATTTGCATTGACACCATGTTATTTTGCATTCAAATTTTACCTGTATAGACCAGCTCAAGAGTCATGTAAAGCACAATATCTTGTGATTGCGATCGCATATTTCTCTGCGGATAAAAAAAAAGCAATTGGCAAATAATTAGTATTTGACGTTACGGCTCATCGCATCACTTAATATTGCACATTTCCGACTGGTCATTGGAAACTTCTGTACAACAGCTCAGCCTGCACCTCAGAAAGGGAAGACCACATCAACAGGTTGGAATGGAAGGCTTTTATGTGGAATAATTCATCTATGGTGCATAGTGCCTTATTGCACAGTAGGCTACTCATGGTAGTTCTGCTCCAATAGGCGCTGCTCAGGGAGACATGAGCATTGTGGATCGGAGTGGACATAAGGAGCAGAGAGCAAAAAGATGGCAGCCAGAATATCACTTTGTTTGGTTAAAATAATCCATTCTCATCAAAGACCAGGATAACCAGCACCATGATGAACGGGAATATGAACCAGATGTCACATACATGGAGACAGGTGAATTAGGAAAGGTCCAGGATACAGATCAGCTCAGCTGCCCAGCCTTGAACCCATGTAAGTGTGCAGCCATCAATAGCAACACACAGTATGCAGCACTCAGAGGCAGAGCTAGGAAGCTGCAGGAAAGGGGCACAGTATGAAAACAGGGAGAGCTGTCAGCGGTAACGGGAAACAACAACAACGTGTTTCCAGTCATCAAGACCCTTTCTTAAGCCTGGGAACCACCACTACAGGAGAAGATTTAAACTCTAAATAGCAGGAAAACCTGGAGAATTGGCCATATCACTAATGCGGCAAAAAAATTATCACAATAAAATAAGTGAGAGAAAACTTTTTTTCACAATACTGTGTTCAGCTCAAAACTCTCACAGAGACCTTTTGGAGATAATGCATCAAGCTTGTAAATCCAGAATGTCTCCCCTTTTGCAAACACATTCTTCAGGGGGGAGACTGCTTGGTATGACTTTTATGATCCACACTATAAGACCCAAAGCAGAGCTACCATGCATTTCCAAGACTGCTTGGTATTCCTTCTATGATTCATACTATAGGACCCAAAGTAGAGCTGCCATGCATTTCCAAGACTGCTTGGTATTCCTTCTATGATTCATACTATAGGACCCAAAGTAGAGCTGCCATGCATTTCCAAGACTGCTTGGTATGACTTCTATGATCCATACTATAGGACCCAAAGTATTTCCGAGAAATGTCTGGTAATGTTGTGATTAGAGATGAGCGAATTATTCAAAAATTCGATTCGGCTGATTCGCCGAATTTCAGGAAGAAATTCGATTCGATGCGAATTTATTCGCTACGAAGTTAACTTATAAAAAGGGTTTCTAGGCTTCAGAGAGCCTTTAAATTAGTGCAGAACACTGTACCTTTAATTTAAATGCCCTTGGAGATGAGGAAGGAGAAGGAGAAGGATGAGAAGAAGGAGAAGGAGAAGGATGAGAAGAAGGAGAAGGAGAAGGATGAGAAGAAGGAGAAGGAGAAGGATGAGAAGAAGGAGAAGGATGAGAAGAAGGAGAAGGAGAAGGAGAAGGATGAGAAGAAGGAGAAGGAGAAGGATGAGAAGATGGAGAAGGAGAAGGATGAGAAGAAGGAGAAGGATGAGAAGAAGGAGAAGGATGAGAAGAAGGAGAAGGATGAGAAGAAGGAGAAGGATGAGAAGAAGGAGAAGGATGAGAAGAAGGAGAAGGAGAAGGATGAGAAGAAGGAGAAGGATGAGAAGAAGGAGAAGGATGAGAAGAAGGATGAGAAAAAGGATGAGAAGAAGGAGAAGGATGAGAAGAAGGATGAGAAGAAGGAGAAGGATGAGAAGAAGGAGAAGGATGAGAAGAAGGAGAAGGATGAGAAGCAGGATGAGAAGAAGGAGAAGGATGAGAAGAAGGAGAAGGATGAGAAGAAGGAGAAGGATGAGAAGAAGGAGAAGGATGAGAAGAAGGAGAAGGATGAGAAGAAGGAGAAGGAGAAGGATGAGAAGAAGGAGAAGGATGAGAAGAAGGAGAAGGATGAGAAGAAGGATGAGAAGAAGGAGAAGGATGAGAAGAAGGATGAGAAGAAGGAGAAGGATGAGAAGAAGGATGAGAAGAAGGAGAAGGATGAGAAGGAGGATGAGAAGAAGGAGAAGGATGAGAAGAAGGATGAGAAGAAGGAGAAGGATGAGAAGAAGGAGAAGGAGAATGAGAAGGATGAGAAGAAGGAGAAGGATGAGAAGATGGAGAAGGAGAAGGATGAGAAGAAGGAGAAGGAGAAGGATGAGAAGAAGGAGAAGGAGAAGGATGAGAAGAAGGAGAAGGATGAGAAGAAGAAGGAGAAGGATGAGAAGAAGGAGAAGGATGAGAAGAAGGAGAAGGAGAAGGATGAGAAGAAGGAGAAGGATGAGAAGAAGGAGAAGGAGAAGGATGAGAAGAAGGAGAAGGATGAGAAGAAGGAGAAGGATGAGAAGAAGGATGAGAAGAAGGAGAAGGATGAGAAGAAGGATGAGAAGAAGGAGAAGGATGAGAAGAAGAAGGATGAGAAGAAGGAGAAGGATGAGAAGAAGAAGAAGGATGACAAGAAGGAGAAGGATGAGAAGAAGGAGAAGGATGAGAAGAAGAAGAAGGATGAGAAGAAGAAGAAGGATGAGAAGAAGAAGAAGAAGGATGAGAAGAAGGAGAATTCCAAGCCGGCAAAAAGTGTATCTGCAGAGCTCCGCTATTTCTTAGCGGAGCTCTGCAGATACACTTAGCGGAGCTCTGCAGATACACTTTTTGCCGGCTTGGAATTCTTCTTATTTTCATCCTACTTCTTCTTCTTCTTCATCCTCATCCTCTTCTTCTTCTTCTGAGGATGAGGCTGAGGATGAAGAAGAAGAAGAAGAAGAAGTAGGATGAAAATAAGAAGAATTCCAAGCCGGGAAAAAGTGTATCTGCAGAGCTCCTCTAAGTGTATCTGCAGAATAGAGGAGCTCTGCAGATACACTTTTTGCCGGCTTGGAATTCTTCTTATTTTCATCCTACTTCTTCTTCTTCTTCTTCTTCTTCATCCTCATCCTCAGAAGAAGAAGAGGATGAGGATGAGGATGAAGAGGAAGAAGAAGAAGAAGAAGAAGTAGGATGAAAATAAGAAGAATTCCAAGCCGGCAAAAAGTGTATCTGCAGAGCTCCTCTATTCTGCAGATACACTTAGAGGAGCTCTGCAGATACACTTTTTGCCGGCTTGGAATTCTTCTTATTTTCATCTCACTTCTTCTTCTTCTTCTTCTTCTTCATCCTCATCCTCATCCTCTTCTTCTTCTTCTGAGGATGAGGATGAAGAAGAAGAAGAAGAAGAAGTAGGATGAAAATAAGAAGAATTCCAAACCGGCAAAAAGTGTATCTGCAGAGCTCCGCTAAGTGTATCTGCAGAGCTCCTCTATTTCTGACAGTTCTCTGACTTTCACATTTACAGCGGTTGAAACATTGTATCTGTTTCCGAATAAAAACATCTGTATCCTAAATGGAAACAAATAGATACAATGTTTCAACCGCTGTACATGTGAAGGAACTGTCAGAGAACTGTCAGAAATAGCGGAGCTCTCTGCAGGGACACTTTTGCCGGCTGATCGGGAAAAATCCGATTTGCGCACCCGAAGTAGGCTAATATTCGGATTCGACGCGAATCGAATTTTTCCTGAAATTCGTATCGAATTCCACTTCGCCTGGTTCGATTCGCTCATCTCTAGTTGTGATCATTCTTGCCTTTTTCTATGAATTGCCTTTTGTCCTCTGAAGCTCTGATGGTACACCCTGGTAAGCCACAGTGACATGAAAGGCAATAAATTATAAATTCTGTGGAGCAATTATGAAATGACATGATCGGTGTACTGTCTACTATTCGACTGTCTTTAAGGTAACAATGGACCTTAAAGGGGATCACCCAGCAATAGGGACCATTGTTGATTGGAGCACTGTGCAGGTGACATGGCAGACACACTTGTTATGCAGTCTGACTACATAACAATGAGAGCAGACATAGCTTCAGTTGGGCCTTAAGTCTCATGGAAGCCACACCGAAAAATACAGCAAGTGGATAATGTGGTTCACTGGCATGAAAAAACAAAAACATATTTGAGGTGTCGGGATACCAGATATGCACATACTTTTCCAGGTTACTAAGTCACTAAGGGGTTCATTTAAAAATCAGCAGTACAGCTTAAAAATAACAACCCCCCGCCCTCCCAAAAAGTCACACTTTCATAAAGCATAGTGGTGTGCCTTACAACTGTGCATTGCCCTTCATTGGCTTTGAGAGTACAAAGCCTGTGGAGTCCAATAAATGAATGGTAGAGTGGGAAAAGAATACCTGGAGGAAAGCCTGGTTGCATGGCCTGTCAATGTCACATTTATGACTCTCTCTGCTGCAATGCAGAGGTGTGCTTCACAAATGTGCATTGCCCCTCACTGGCCTTGAGAGTGCAAAGCTGGTGGAGTGCAATAAAAATAAATGGCAAAGTAAGAAAAAAAAGAGGAAAACTCAGTTGAGTGACCTGTCAATGTCAAATGTATGGCTCGTCACCAATCAGGGAGATGCATTAAGCAAAGGAATTATTTGGGGGCACAGCAGCCTCAACACCATGGCCTGCATTTTATGAATGGCCTGTGGGCCATTGGTGGGCCTTGGTGTAGACCTTGCCATGTATCACAGGTAGAGGATAAAAATATCAACTCTCCTTTCTTAATAAGCCCTTTGGTAATGAAGGAGAAAAGAAATGTAAAAGAATAAACTAAATTATTTATTTCAGGTACTTTTATAGCACTGTCAATGTACTCCGCACTTTACATATATATATTACATTCACATCAGTCCCTAACCCTCAAGGGGCGTACAATCTAAGGTCCCTAACTCACATTCATACATACACATACTAGGGACAATTTAGACAGGATCCAATTAACCTCCTAGTATATCTTTGGAATGTGGGAGGAAACCAGAGTACCCGGAGGAAAACCATGCAGACAGTGGGAGCAAACTCCAGGCAAGTGGTGCTGTGGTTGGGATTTGAACCAATGACCCGAGTGCTAACCATTTAGCCACTGAGCTGCCCAATTACATACTGCTTTCATCTTGACGGGTATTCTTCTCAATGTTTAGCAACTTTTGTTTCGGCGATGTTCTCGGTCGTTGATTAACTAAAAGGGGAGAATGGTTGCTTTAGAGTATTCCCTGCACGTGATTGAACGTCTGAAGTCAATTCAACTTCACTGGGTTACGTGAACGTTTTACTCCTTTGGTAAACCAACTCTGTTGTCTACAAAGCTTTCGTAACTTCAAATGATTTCCTTTCTTTTATTAGAATTTCTTTGGAGTTCATCATCAAGATGGAGCCCTTCCTAGTGGAAGTTTCATTGTAAGAAAATGTAAGCTTCCCATGCTTGCCGGTGGGTGCATCTTCATTGCTTTCCATCCTGACTGGCAAGAAGCGAATATGAAACAATAAAAACGTCATTAGGATACAGAGGAAAATTTGGATGTTTGTTAAGTTTGCATAAAATATTGTAGAACATTTTTATTCTTTTTTGAAAATTGGTCAAAGGAATATTTTCTTTGATTCAGGATCAGATTAGCCATCTAGCTGTACTATAATCTGTGACTGGGTCTGGAATGTTCACAAACTTAGGGTGTCAACTTTGGACTACGGTGTGGTACTGGTAAAGTCCATCGTTGTCCTAGGACATTGATTGAAAAAAGCCAAACACAGAAGAGTGTATCAAGTAAGCCATATGTACTGTGCTAAATGGATCATGGAGAATATTGCCTATTGCACAATGTGTAATTGGTAATTCGGTATTGATCTCACCTAATGACTGACAGCTGTAAATGTTTCTAACTCATAAAAATAAACAGAATTTATGGCATTTAGCCATAACCAAGCACTCTCCAACTGAATACAATGTAAACAATTGTGACCTGCTTCTTAGCCATTTTCATCTGATTCATTGTTTTGAATTAGCGTTTTCCTCATTGCTTGTTGCCTTGGTTTGTTAAGTAGCACAATGTAGCAAGCCGAGTTGATGCAGTTCTTGAATACTTCTTATGGCTGTCAATCAGCCGCTTGTCTTTTGTTTTGATCTCCTTGCTGTAAACAAATGTCTCTTATTCTGTAATTTTACATACAAGGAGGGCAACAGTTGGTCACTCTCGCTTTGGTCAACTCATCACAAGATTTTCTGTCTCTGGCTCTCTGTGTCCACGTTTGCTTCTTCATGGGTAGACACAAGTGAAAGAGGATGATTTTTTTGCTGCTTTCCAGTTCCCCCTCCAACCTAAAAAAAGGCTTAATAATTGGATTTTGCCTTATTTTCACCTTGGATGCGTGTTGGTTCTGTGTTGGCCAGTTGTGGTAGTGACTATGGTCAGAAAGGACCATCTAAATTTACATGAAATGCATGCAAAAGGCAATAAGGCAAATCTCTCCTTACCTGAAGTGCACCTACACTAGCCGCCATCAGATAACCTCATCACATGTCAAGATGGCAAATCTTTGTGGGTGGATTTATCACTCAGTGTTGGCCAAGATTGCCTATTCCTACAATAGAATGTGAGATCCTTCCTTCTCTGGATGGTTTGCAGTCCCAGGGAGTCTCCACATTCATTTAAACGTAGACTGTGTAGCATAATAATAATGTCTAAAATAATGGCAATTTATAGCAACTTTGGAAGAACATCGATGGGAAACTCAGATCCTTGGTTATTGCCCTAAAGGGATTCTATAATGGTTTTTGGTTACCTTTTCACACGTTTTTACCTTTACAAGAAGTATTTAACTAGTTTATGATAACAAATAAATCTGCTATCGGTATCTGTGTTGCCTTCCAAAGGCAGCACTAGGTGGTCGACATTGCATGATTTGACTCAGGAGATTCCTTTACTAGTGCCAGTTTGCAGCTGACAAGAAGTTAGGTGCTAAGAATGGAAACAGTACAAAGCAAGCTCAACCGATGAGGGTTACCATCATAAGGCATTTCCCAGATCACAGATCACAGTTTTCAGTGTGCCATCATCATCTAATGAAGAGATATGGATACCTCTGCACACTCAACACGAGAACTCCCGCTTCTGCACCTTAGTTAGTGCCCAGGCACCTCTGTCAGGGGAGGTCCATACTGATTGGAAGTGAAGTCGGAGCAGAGGTGAGGGTCAGAGCATTGTTTCAACATTTATCTCGAATCTGTATGGAGTTAACCCATAAAGCACTGTTGGCTTTTCATTTATTTGAAAGCCATTTAGTTCTGGTAAGCATCCTAACTCACTTTTACCATTACTGGATCTCTGAGGTGGTTCTCTTCAGCCCTATTGGATCAGCAAGTGCTTCTCTGATTTCTGTAATTCCACATTTTTTGCTTGTCCCTCTCCATCCACCACAGAACTCATTTTTTTTTAAATTCTTGATGAAGTCATCATCAAGCTCTTCAGGATCTGTTTTCCTCCAGTGGTGCAGGGTGGAGAAGGCTGTAGGGCCTATGTCACATAGGTGCACCCTGGAAAACCTGGTGGGTGGTGCAGAGGAAACCGGTCATCCAGCTCACAGCCAGCTAGGAAATGCTTTGGATGCAACAGTTAGCAGATAACATTTCCTAATGGATATGAATAGAGTGGGTGGCTGTTTGAAGCAAGCAACCCAGCTATATATATTCTTTAATCATTTCCATGGTCCATGTACACACATTGTGTAGGGAAAAGGAGGATTTGCCTGTTAAAACTTGTCAGATTTCAGCTGTCATTTTTCTAATGCAGACTAAGAGTTTACTACAGGAACTGTTTGCTGGCAGACTTTCTAGCCTTCAGAACAATGGCAGCTGGAATCTGGTTGCTGTTTTACCCTGTACTATAGAAATCTACATCCAGGACAAAACCCCCTATCCTCCAGATGGGGTGGGATAAAGAAAGACCATTGAAGGTAGAAACGATTTCAAACAGACCATGCCCCATCCTAATGCCCCAACCAAGAGGCCAATGTGCACCACCCAAAGCTGTCCTTGGAGTGCGGCACCAGGGTTAGAAGTGAGCTTGATTACAACTGAGAAAAAACATCTACAATATGAATTGTTGTTATTGTAAAACTGTACAATCTATGGCCTGATTAATATGCAGTGTATATATAACAAAACATTTCCACAGGTTAATCTGATCATTTGAAGTGGGCCTTGCATGGATAAATTTCTGAAATGTCACCAAATATATAATACTGTCACCACTATATATTATTTCAAAAAAACTCCATCTTTTTCATTTAAAAGCTGATCTTGAGCTCCAGTCCACTGACTTTCCTCAGGCTGACATGATGTCATCAGTCTGCTGCAGGCAGGAGGAAGAATTTCCTCAGTCTCTCCCCCCTCCAGTGATCAGACCACAACATTTTAACTGTAGAAAGTCACAAGGTGAGAGGCTGCAGCAGGAGATGATTTGCTTAGACCCTGGAGACAAGTTTTACATGATGGTGTCATTTCTGAGCCTGCATCTCAGTCCAGGCCTTGGGTGATGGCTGAACAAACATGGCTCCATCCTTATTGGTAGAGAGAAGCAGATGAATGCATTGTCAGGGGAGTACTGAGATCTCTGTGAATAAACACCTGGAAGTGTTACGGTGACACATCACTTATAATGCATGTAACAAATGATGAATCTGATGGTGGACCCACATAAAAGAGAAACAATACTAGTTTTGGGTCAGTGGTTAATTAAACATTATTTTTTAAGATTGTGTTTTTAAATTGATGTAGTATATCAATTACTCTTTGTATTAAATATTTGTTTTACAACTTAGCATCTATTACAGGGGCAGCCATGACTAAGGATTCAGGGACCCTGATGGGTTTCTAAAGGGACAGCACAGCAGAAGCTGTATACCTTCAGACTCTCTGACTGTAACTCTGTAACCTGAGCAGACACAGAGGAGGCTGCCATTGCTAATCTCCTTCTAAAAATGCTGTTCGGCAGATCTTTTGTCTTCATTCCAGAACAACGAAGATGTGCGCAGACCAGATATGAAGAAGTGCACAGACCAGATATGACCTCACTGACCTCATACTTGCCTCAAAAGTATTGAGAGAGCCAGGAAACCAGCATTTTCAGATGTTGGTCAGCAATGACAGCTCTGTACTTATCTCAGTGCAGGTTTCTATTAAGTATGAAATTCAAGCTCTGGCAGTTACTGTAGGAGTATACAAGCTGTTAGAGGAATGCCCAGGAGACAAAGAAGCATTGTGGGATTATTTTGACTCTGTCACTATGCCAACATCCGCTCTGGGACACGTATACATGCTTGTCTCTGACATTTTCCTTTCCTCTAAGCTCCCTTAAGGCTAAACTCCAGAAATATTTAAAAGACACCAACTAATGAAGATTTCTATCCATTTATATGTCACTGAGTAAATGTAAATACCTGAATTTGGCCTGGTATCAGCCTCTGGTAGTCCCTTTACAGCAGAGCTCAGTTTGGGACAAGGAGATGCAACAGAGGAAGCAAATTAATTGTCTCATGTGCTGACAAGAAGCATGCTGATAGGAGGAGAGAGCAAAGTGACAGATGAGCTCTTAGGCCTACTGCTTCTTCTTTTATTGAACTTTCACAAGCTGGGGGAAAGACAAGACATGTAAGGGCTAGCACAAGTCCGATGTCCTGGCACTTTGTTTGCCCTGGAGGAAAAGAAGTAACATTGTGGGGAGCCAGAAAATCTTGCTGGTGGGGGTTGCAGGCCTCAGGAGGGGGTGGCTCACTGGGAGCCCCCCATTTTTCAGGCCCTTTATATAGCTGCTGTGTGTGTTGATGTTCTCCATGTAACATACAAGCCGCATACAATGACTTCCATTCACTCTGAGCTCTTCTACAAGAATCATGTGATGTGTTGTGTTCATCTGTGACTCCATTATGTTCTGAATTCAACACCAATAAGAATACATATCAGATTTTATGTATCTTTAATGTCTGATCTCTGTATTGTTTTTAGGAGTTTGCCAGAAATTCAGGTCAACCAAAGTTCCTTTGCTCTATGTATTAATTTGGACAGCAACATCAGTAACTCCGATCATCATCCTTAGTGCTCTTCTGGCTGCAAGTGGTAAGTCTGATTTTCTACCAACTCTACAGAATTTCTATCAATAAGAAAACAAGGCAGAATCTGACAAAAGGAAAATCAATATTTCAAAGAACAATTCCAATCCTACAAAATTTCTGCTGCTAATAGTACAATGTGTGTGTATTCTTGTATATTCTAAGAAGGATGAGGAAAGGCTACATCCAAAAAAAAATGCCTCTAGTGTGTATAGAAGCCGGCAGATTGTGCCACCATTTTCATTTGTCCTGTCTTGGAGTTCTTAAGCTGGCCATACACTAGTAGATTCTTGAACAAATATTCTCAAAGACATTCATATGAAAATTCTCAGAACATTCGATGACTTGATAAATGTTGTTCAAAAGTACTTCAAAATGTTGCTTGCTTTTACCATTCGATATTGGAATGAGTGGATTTTCCAAACAGAAACCACATTCCCTGTTTGTTCATTCAAGAATTTTCCATCTTGCACCTCCAGATTTTCTTGTCACTTAGGTTGAAAACAAACATTAATTTGACCCCATTAATGCTTTGAAAATCGTACCAACATTCTTAAAAAAAAACAAAACACATGTTTGCTTTTGCTTGGTCTTCCTGTTGTTGATTTTAAATGATATCTAATCCCCCTCCCCCCCAAAAAAATAATTATATATATATATATAGTAGTTTACAAGCCCTTAGATGTGGTGGCTACATCAGTTTTCTTTTTCCAGTTTTGTTTTCTTTATTTTCACATGGTGATCCTGCAAACAACACACTTCCTGCTGTCACTTCGGGATTTATTTACTAGAGCTGGCTCACTCAGAATCTCATGTACCTGTGCATGGGAGCCAATCAGCTTCTAACCTCAGCTTGTTCAGTTGCACTTTAGCAAAAAAACTTGTAAACTGATTGGTTTCTATGCAGATTCTGAGTGAACCAGCTTTAGTAAATAAACCCCTTCATGTCTACACTAATTTCTCCATGGTATCTATTGAGGGAGCCATGGTTGTCACACAGGTTGGACCATAATCATGTGTGCCTTTGTTCATCTCCACTACATAGTGGGTTGATAGACACAATAGACGTACGGTACTTTTTGCTTTTTTTAACAGCTTCTAAAGGAAATGAGAAGGACTCCGAATATTCAGAAAGATCAAAAGGTATTTTCACAATTTGTACCACTGCAATTCACAGCAGATACACAGTGACCCCAATTACTAAAGGAGTAGAGCATATTCATTTGTAAAGGGAATTTTTACTTATGTTAATGAACAAGGAAAATTGAAAGAAAAATTGAAAGAAAATGAACAGAAAATGGATTTCTGCTTGAACATGATTTGATGACTCCCCAATGGATGATGCGGCATGTCTGTATCTACTCTCAGATGAAATATTAGTTTTAGGTGGACTGACCATTTAACGTGTCACCATAAAAAAACTTGCCTGATGAAGGGGTCCTGCGAGACTCCGAAACGTTGCCTTGCTGTAACTATGTGATCGTTTATTAAAACCTTTGGACCCATATTGGTGATCCTTGGTGTGCTGGTGACATTTTTTCCTTCCATAAAAAAAACTTGAACACAAAGTATTGAGGATTCCCTTAATAGAGCCATTTCCAATGGGCAATGTATTTGTAAAAATATGAATTTTCACTCTTGAATTGGAGAGTCCTTTATATTAGATTACTTGTATTCTCTCCCTGCCAGGGAAGGAGGTTCAGATGAACGACCCCAATAGAGGTTGTCCTTCTCTTGCCTGAGCTCATTGATAGTTGCCAAAGTTGAGGAAACCTTATATAACAAAGGTAATGTCAGGATTTCATGAATGAAAACTAAAGCCTTTATTAATTAACAGGTTACTCCCCCCCAGCAGCCCAGTGTCAGTTATCAACTCTGAGCTCTGGTAGTCTCTGACATTTCTACTTTGGCAGGGGGGGATAACAGAACTCAGCACAAACACCCATTGCTGAGAGCAGTATAACTAATTAGGAATGGAGATTCAGGACCCTGATGAAGTCACGTGACAGTGATGTAACGTGTAGGTTGGAGAGCGGAATGTGGTGACGTAATTTCTGACACGAACGGCCGCAGCCATATTGGTACACCCAGTACACCTATATCAACACGTGATTGATGCCTTGTTTGATCTGTTCCCATATAAGTGCGCATTTGTCTTTACAATAAATTTGATTCATTTACAATATCACACTATGGAAGCACTTTGTCTTATCTCCCTGGGAGTTCTGTGAGCTGGCTGTTTTTTGTGGTCCAACGGACCCCTGACAGGAGTTCTGTGCATTGGCTGATTTCCGTGTCCAAAGGTGAAAGCTATTTTTACCACCGCTGAACAGTATGGTCCACCAGTGAGGGGGATATTATCCCTACATAGCCTTTTGGAATTCCACTTAAAGGGCCCCTGCAGTGAGTGTCCTGAAAGCCTTTTGGCCCCCTGGGGTCTGGGCACGGAGGTGAGGAGGCAATTTAGCTGGTGTGGGATTCACTAATCATTTACCTATCCATGTTGGGTTTTTTTTTAATGCATTTTTGTTGGACGTTTTTGCACATGGACTTTATGTCACAGTACCAGTGTTTGCTGTATTTATTTATGGTATTTATATGGTCACTTATTAGTTGTTTTATGTCACATGCACATTGTGGTATGAGTCTTTAGTCGCATGGTCATATTTTTTGGCTTCACTGTGCGTTGTTATTGTCATTCTTCTGTGATAAGTGATTTGTCCACTTTTAATATTAAGCTCTTCATTTTGCATTTTTCACATTCTGCTCCACTCCCTCATCAGTTGTATGCACATTATTTCATTCATGTTATGACGGACTCCTATGTCCCACTATTACTGTTTCGTTAATATTTTATTTTTTCCTGATCATTTCCGTTCGTTTTGCCCACGGTCACGGTTTATTGTCTGTAACACCTTTTGGTCCTTGCTTTGGACCTTTATTATTTCACCTTTCCCTTCACTCCCATATTCCTTCCATTTACTGATTATGTTATGGTGTATTATCTATTGTCTTCTCATCTCATTATTTGTTTTGGAATGTCTGTGGCATTATTGTGATTAGCGCAACATCAATTTTCTGTTTGTTTTTTATATATATATATATATACCAATTTCTAGTTGTTGTATTATTGTAAAGTGTATATATAGACATTTTTTAATTTTCAGAGGTAGAGTAGGAAAGAGTTAAAACCTCTGTCAGTTTAATTTTTTCCACCTGTGCCCCATTTGGGGAGATTTCCCTTCAGTTCCTGTCAACAGAGATGCAGAAGGAAATGAGAGGAAATCTCTCCAAAGTGAGGGAATTACCCTGGTAGGCAGTAGTTACCTGAACAGGTGTTTCCATTGTAAGATTTCCCCACACTACTGCTCTGGTGACAGCTCAACAATGATACAATCCCAGAACTTTCTGTCCCAATACCTTTGTTACCAAGACAAACGGATAGGGTGAATCACCCCATAGGGGATGTGCTAGACAGCAATGAAGACTTGGCAGCAGGGGCGGACTGACAACTCATGGAGCCCCCGGGCTAATAAGGGATCATGGGGCCCCTGTGTCCTTGCCCAAGCTCAAAAAAGCCTATGAAAAAGGTATCAGGGGCATCTTGTGGGGTCCCCTACTGACCCTGGGCCCTTGGGCAGTGCCCGAGTTTCCAAATGGTCAGTCCGCCCCTGCTTGGCAGATGTTCTAACCCCTTGCCACTCTAGCCACAAAAAAAAGTAAAAAAAATAACATTGACTTTATATATATATATACACATACTTTAAAGTTTACTGGAGGTGACGCAGCCCTTTATCAGTATTGCCGTTCCTACTTTCTGATAGGACCTTTCACCTCTATATACTAAACAAGCCCCGCTTTGCTGACATTTAGTTATACAAATGATTGGTTGTTGTTTGATATTTCTGTTTGTATTTTTGTAATATCTTATTTTCTTCTGATAGTATTGTCATTTTCTAATAACGTTTATCTGTTAGTTAATAAGTAACCAAAATGGTTAAAATAAACAAATCTATTTGTAGGAGAGACACCTGAACCAAAAGTGGTAAAGGGTTCCCCAGCTGCAGACTGTGGGGATGGCTGGGTCAAATACAGGAGAAAATGTTACTATTTGTCAGACAAGATTGATACATGGAGGAACAGCCAGAACTTCTGCCAATCACACAATTCATCCCTGGCCATTATTGATAATGAAGACGAAATGGTGAGTAATAATAATTCCATCTCCACCCACCTCAACATGATCACAATATAGAATGTTATCCATTATACTAGAATACAACTGACCACTGGGCATGATCATAATACAATTCTATTACACCCTATACATAGAACACTACACCCCAAACATGACCCACCACTGGACATAATAATACAATTCTATTACACTCTATACATAGAACACTACACCCCCAAAATGACCCGCCACTGGACATAATAATACAGTTCTATTACACTCTATACATAGAACACTACACCCCCAACATGACCCACCACTGGACATAATAATACATTTCTATTACACTCTATACATAGAACACTACACCCCCAACATGACCCACCACTGGACATCATAATACAATTTTATTACACTCTATACATAGAACACTACACCCCCAACATGACCCACCACTGGACATCATAATACAATTCTATTACACCCTATACATAGAACACTACACCCCCAACATGACCCACCACTGGACATAATAATACAATTCTATTACACTCTATACATAGAACACTACACCCCCAACATGACCCACCACTGGACATCATAATACAATTCTATTACAGTCTATACATAGAACACTACACCCCCAACATGACCCACCACTGGACATGACCATAATACAATTCTATTACACTCTATACATAGAACACTACACCCCCAACATGACCCACCACTGGACATGACCATAATACAATTCTATTACACTCTATACATAGAACACTACACCCCCAACATGACCCACCACTGGACATGATAATACAATTCTATTACACTCTATACATAGAACACTACACCCCCAACATGACCCACCACTGGACATAATAATACAATTCTATTACACTATACATAGAACACTACACCCCCAACATGACCCACCACTGGACATCATAATACAATTCTATTACACTCTATACATAGAACACTACACCCCCAACATGACCCAACACTGGACATCATAATACAATTCTATTACACTCTATACATAGAACACTACACCCCCAACATGACCCACCACTGGACATGACCATAATACAATTCTATTACACTCTATACATAGAACACTACACCCCAACATGACCCACCACTGGACATAATAATACAATTCTATTACACTCTATACATAGAACACTACACCCCCAACATGACCCACCACTGGACATAATAATACAATTCTATTACACTCTATACATAGAACACTACACCCCCAACATGACCCACCACTGGACATAATAATACAATTCTATTACACTCTATACATAGAACACTACACCCCCAACATGTCCCACCACTGGACATAATAATACAATTCTATTACACTCTATACATAGAACACTACACCCCCAACATGACCCACCACTGGACATAATAATACAATTCTATTACACTCTATACATAGAACACTACACCCCCAACATGACCCACCACTGGACATAATAATACAATTCTATTACACTCTATACATAGAACACTACACCCCCAACATGACCCTCCACTGGACATAATAATACAATTCTATTACACTTTATACATAGAACATTACACCCCCAACATGACCCACCACTGGACATAATAATACAATTCTATTACACCCTATACATGGAACACTACACCCCCAACATGACCCTCCACTGGACATCATAATACAATTCTATTACACTTTTCCAAAATGTAGGTGCCGGCAAAAGTAATGGGCAGTAAACCATGCACTCGGTCATTTATTAAGTGGCCATGTTTTGTTGAGACAGAAGACATGGTTGATTAATGTGCACAAAGGGCCGGCATTAGAAATCATGGGCCCCTGTACAGCGTACCTGACAGGGCTCGCCCCACAGGGACTTAAATATTTGGGGCCACCATTGGAGAAAAATGAGGCAGCACACATGGCACACTATGATGAATTGTGAGTGTGGACAAATTATGATAACAGTGGAAGGAGCTTAAAAGCTATATACAGAGTTCAGGGGTCAAAAGGTTGTATTACTACCGCGATGGGGCCTGCTCAACCATCATTTTAAAGAAGACTGCAACACTGTACTGTATTTTAAATACTCCTTAGAGCTGCACTTTGTATGCTGCAATATGTGACCACTCCAAATGTGTGCATTCAGCACTGTATATGCCAATGTGTCGTCAAGGGCATGTACTGTTCAAGAGGCCAGGAGAAAGACTACTCAAAACTCCACAATCATTCATTGGGCTGGCTCTTGGGCATGTACATGCAAAATGTTCCTGTCTGGATGGGTGCATTTAAGGGCAGGCTTCTGTGTGGCTGCAAAGGCTTTGCCAGAAGAGCAAAGAGCCTCCTTGTCTATGATCATTAATCAGTCAGCTGGGTGTTCCTGTTTTGCAGAACTTCTGTTTCTTTACACCGACTTCAAATGGAAAATATAAATACTGCAAATTCTAAGCAAAGTTTATATATCTAGCAGCAGCGGTTACATAAGGGCCCATATAGAAATACAAACGTCATGCAAAATAATAATGTCATTATAAGTGCCATGATTCCTGTATCTGAAGAAGGACTCAGTGTCCATACAGATACACTGTATTGCCAAAAGTATTGGGCCGCCGGTCTTTACACGCACATGAACTTTAATGTCCTCCCAGTCTTAGTCCGTAGGGTTCAATATTGAGTTGGCCCCGCCCTTTGCAGCTATAACAGGTTCAGCTCTTCTGGGAAGGCCGTCCACAAGGTTTAGGAGGGTGTCTATGGGAAGGTTGGACCATTCTTCCAGAAGCACATTTGTGAGGTCAGGCACTGATGTCGGGGGAGGAGGCCTGGCTCGCAGTCTCCGCTCTAATTCATCCCAAAGGTGTTCTATGGGGTTGAGGTCAGGACTCTGTGCAGGACAGTCAAGTTCCTCCACCCCAAACTGTCTCCATCCATGTCTTTATGGGCCTTGTTTTGTGCAATGGTGTGCAGTCATGTTGGAACAGGAAGGGGCCATCCCCAAACTCTTCCCACAAAGTTGGGAGCATGAAATTGTCCAAATGTCTTGTTATGCTGATGCCTTAACTGGAACTAAGGGGCCAAGCCCAAGTCCTGAAAAACAAACCCACACCGTAATCCCCCCTCCACCAAACTTTACACTTGGAACAATGCAGTCAGGCAAGTACTGGTCTCCTGGCGACCGCCAAACCCAGATATGTCCGTTGGATTGCCAGACAGGGAAGCATGATTTGTCACTCCAGGGAACATGTCTCCACTGCTCTAGAGTCCAGTGGCGGCGTGCTTTACACCACGGCATCCGACGCTTTGCATTGCACTTGGTGATGGAAGGCTTGATGCAGCTGCTCGGCCATGGAAACCCATTCCATGAAGCTCTCTACACACTGTTGTTGGGCTAATCTGAAGGCCACACCAAGTTTGGAGGTCTTTAGCTATTGACTCTGCAGACAGTTGGTGACTTCTGCGCACTGTGCGCTTCAGCATGCGCTGACCCCGCTCTGTCATGTGACGTGGCCTACCACTTGGTGGCTGAGTTGCTGTTGTTCCCAGTTGCTTCCACTTTGTTATAATACCACTAACAGTTGAGCGTGGAATATCTGGTAGCAAGGAAATTTAATGGATGGACTTATTGCATAGTTGGCAACCTATCACGGGACCACGCTTGGAGTCACTGAGCTCCTGAGAGCGACCCATTCTTTCACAAATGTTTGTAGAAGCCGTCTGCATGCCTAGGGGCTTGATTTTACACACCTGTGGCCATGGAGGGGATTGGAACACCTGAGTCCAATGATTTGGAGAGATAGCCCAATACTTTTGGCAGTATAGTGTATTCCTGTTGTCATTGTTCATATATCACTGTGCTCACACCTATTGGTCTTCTCAGAGATCACACAGACTGTTTAAATCTAGAAGTGGGAAATCATTCAGTCTGCGCAAGATAACTCCTACAGTTCAATCTAATTTAAAAAAAAAATACTTCCATGTGCAAAATGAGTTATACAAACCATGTTCATACATGATGCCAGGCAGCCATGATGGATTCATCATAACAACCAATGGTATGGGGTGGGCCATTGTTGGGACTATGCTAAATATGAACTCTTCATTATCATTGGAGGTCATTCACACAGGAAGTTGGATGGTTCTTAGTTTAGCTGCCACCCCTTCTTAGGAACATATTGTGGAATCCAGCGTGTGCAGGGATAGGAGAGCGCCATCTATGGATAGAGGAGAGGACTATGTACATGGAGGGGAAAGGACAAGGAAAAGTTGTTCACAGATAGCAGGAACTGACTGAATTTCAATCAGTGTGTGGTTGTCCCTGCTTGGCAGAAGTCATTTGTTTGATTGACACCTGTCAACTGAGCAAGTTAGAAAACTTTTGTTGATTATTTGCTGCAGTCGTTGATCAATGTATTCTGACAGTAGCAAGTCTTGCCCCTCAAAATACAATGTACCGATGGGCGGATTCCTCCATCCACACGAGGTTTTTTTATGGTTCAGCCCACTGACTGAACAAAAACGTCTTTAGGCTGCAGTTCAGCTTTAAAGTTTTATGGATAACTATTATGTACTGTATAGATAAGTGTAAAGCACCATGGGAATCGAGTCCAGTTCAGTGCAATGTTCTAAGCAGTTTTTCAAGTGAAAAATGTCATTTATTTCAATTATTTGTCTTTCTGTCTTGCAGAACTTTTTAAATCTCCTGAAGTTTAACAATTACTGGATTGGACTGAGCAGGACACAAGATGATTCAGGCTGGGTCTGGACTGATGGAACACTCTACCCAGAACCAATGTAAGTTCCACTCCTCAAATGTAAAGATCAGCTTCACCTAAAACTGATATTTCAGGTGTTGTTCTACATTAGCCGATTGAATCATCCCTCCTTGTACAACATATTTCATGCAGACCCGTAGCCACAGTGCTGTGCAATAAATAATTACTACTATGGCACAGACTTGCAATCAATTCTAATTTATTTTACGATTGTGTTATAATGTCTTTTTTTTTGCAGCAGCAGTGGTTTTGGGTCTTTATTATGTGGTTGCACAGTTTACTTTGTGGATTGCATTGTCGCTTTATCCTGAGTGCGGGGGGGGGGATTCAATATTCTGTTTCAGTTTGGAGTTGGGGCAAGTCTTTGCTTATCCTCCCCAGTGCATTGCTAATTCAGCAGTGACACCAATACACAGTCTTTATTATTACACCTACTGGTCCCAGTCTGGCACTGGTGGGGGACGCATTGTACTGATTTACTAAAACTGGAGAGTGCAAAATCTGGTGCAGCTCTACATAGAAACCAATCAGCTTCCGGGTTTTATTGTCAAAGCATTATGGAACAAGCTGAAGTTAGAAGCTGATTGGCTGCCATGCAGAGCTGATCCAGAATTTGCGTTCTCCATTTTCAGTAAATCCACCCCTGTATCTCCTCTGCTAAAGAGAGAGCGGCTTTGTACGCCTCCTGAGAACAGGGCTGCTATTCACTAGTTCCCCTACCAAAACAATTGTTTTCATTTTTTGCACACACGCAACAGCAATTTTGGCTATACTTCCAACCTCCAGAACATTATATATTATCTGAAAGCAGAGGCTTCACAGAAAAATAAATAGTAGTTGCAACTGTTATGTCATACAATATTTGAGCAACTGTTTTATATTTTTAAGAAGATAATACACTGAAATTAGTTTTATTGTACCCAGACACAATTTAATCCACAATTTTTGTACATAATAAAAGATGAGGTTGTTTAGAGTGAATAGATACCAAAGGTGTCAAGCCTCAAAACTGTGTGCGCCTGCAAAATGACAAAACATGATGGGACCCAAAATTATCAATAGGAGACGCTTTAAAAGCCTTTACAGATTATCTGTTTAGAATCAACTGTGAATGATGGTTCTAGAATTATTGTTCTCACTTTAACATTCGCAGTGATATATAACATGTGTGGTGCAATCGATTTTTACATACATGTGTGCAACCTATACACATATTTGCAGGTGAGTGCAGGGTGACATAGCTACTTCATTTTTTTAAATTATACTTTTATTGTAATTAAATTTTTTTTCATTTACCTGTTTTGTTATCACAAGGGGGCTAACAAGCCCCATATGTGATAGCATGGACAGGTGACAAGTCCTCTTTATGGAGATATAAGGGGTTTATTAGATCTAATATCTCTCCTGCCCTCCAATGAAGCTAATCAAGCGCAGATCATGCTTAAAGCAGAATTCCAGCTGAGAAAAAAAAGGTTGTAAAAAAACTGTAACTGCTGACTTTTAAAATACAGCCACTTACCTGTCCCTCGGTCCAGCGTGTTTTCACTGCCGCTGGTTCAACAGCCGTCTTCTCTCCCCGGCAGCGGCATCTTCAGTGTGGGTACCTGGCTGTGACAGCTTGCGGCTTCACAGCCGGGTATCAACTGGGCATGTGTGAGAAGCGCTGCGCTTTGTGAATGGCCCTGTAGTCGTTTGGGACCTATTACGTGTAGGGGAGGGAGGGGGGAGGAAAACGTCCACTTCCGATCGCCTAGGCGATCGCAGCGTAAGTGTGGGTGGGTACCTGTCAAATTTGGGTAACCGCTCCCCCCCCCGGCTCCCCAAAGGTGCCAATCCTTAATGAGGAGCTGGTGGCAAAGCCTTGAAGTGGAATTTCCTCTTTTGGGTGGAACTCTGGTTGAATTAGCTGCTCCCCTGATTGTAGCAGCTGAGGAGTGACAGCTCTAACACCAGAAATGCTCAGAGCTGAGCACTTCTGGCTTCATAGACAGTAGAGGAGATAGGGGAACTCCTCTCACTTGCTATCCTCATCATTTACATGAAGTCAGGTGCTGGCTGAACAGAAAAAAATACAAGCTCATGGCTGCTACTGCATTGTTCCTATAGCTTGTTTGAAACCCTTTGCTCTCTGGACCTGTATAGTACATCCAAAGAGCTTAAGTGATTGTTCAGAGATCATAATATCAAGACTACAGATAGATTAACCAAAATCTGTTGTGAAGAACATCAATTAGATCTGCATTTTCAGGGCTGAATCTATCATTTTTGTTAGAGTTCTGACTTCTTCCAGCAAAGTAGAGAAGAATGAACAGGTAAATGTGTAAAAAGAGGCTACAGCACCCCCTGGTGGTTTCAGATGAGCATACAAAATATTCACGTTATATTTCATACTCACCTGACAGAAAGAATTTTTTTTTTGTATTGTATTTTTTAGTCCTAACTATAAAAGGCATAGAAAGAAAATGTATGGAAAACCACTATATACTGTATGTGATCATTATCTAAAAAGCTTTTTACGTAATGTTATGTTTTGTTCTCTTTTTTTCCAGATTCAATATTCTTAGAAAGCCAATGGTCCCTGGTGAACCAGAAAATGTTTACCTGAATGGTGAGGGTTTTAAAAGTGAAAGTGGAAGATATAAAAAGAAATGGATTTGCAACAAGAATTTTTTCGGTCATCCTTCCTAGCACACAGAGGTCATTTACAAAAGATATAGTTACGTCTTCAGAGTATCTGAACTGCTATGCAATGAGGATGATCTAAGGATTCAACATGTATTTGTTCTATGGACTAGAGGCCGAAAAAAAAAAGGAAAAGTCACACTTTACACCTCAAAAGCTGGCACTGTACTTTTCTCTAACTCACTGCCCACTTTGTGGATGAGACTATGGACAAAACAGATCCCTTTTATATTCCAATATAATATAAAAGAAATAATGGTATAACAAAACATAGATTACATCTCCAGTAAACATTATTTTCTCAGGAAAAGCAAACGAGATATGGGGTCACAATAAAACAACCAGATTAGATGTAGAGTATTTCCCAATGAGCAGCTCAGACATATGTGGAGTATTCTCATACAAAGTGTGACGGAGGAAAGGCAGGACAGGACACACAGAGTGGATGGCAAATGCACAAAGCTTTATTGAGACAAACAGACGGCAGTCCTTCAATAAGGGGGATGGCAGAGAGGGTGAATTTGCCACAAAAAGGGGTAACGAGAGGACCCCACCCACTTATAGTCCACCAGGGGAGCCAAGGGGGTTTCCCTGTAACAGGGGTAGTCCGACACAGGAGGGGTTTGTGAGGGGTCACCACACAAACAGTTCAGGTAACACAGGGGGGAAGCAGGTACTCACGGATCCAACAGGGTACCTGGCCTCCCAGGGGTAGAACACAGGTACCTGTGGAGTCCGGATCAGGCGGGTGGTCTCTGGCAATGGCAGGCAGTCTGTGATAGTCTCTTCCCTCCTGTTGGGCTCTGGCAATGGCAGGCAGGCTGTGATAGTCTCTCTTCTTCTGTAGGGCCTCTGGCAATAGCAGGCAGGCTTTCTCTGGCCGTCTCTCCCCTCCTGTGGGGTCTCTGTGAGGCTGGGGGTGGGCTGGCAGAGTCTAGTCACAAAGTTCCCGCCGTAGCTTGGGATCCTTTGATGACTGCATAACGGAATGCGCCCGGAGCGTCCAGCACCAGCCTCTTAAGCTCGTGTGAGATGCTTCCTGGTTGCCTTGGCAACCGGAGCCGGCCCAGCGCTGGCGTCAGCTAGACTCTGGAGCCCAGGCCATTCCTGTGGGAGATTCCCACTTCTCCTTGGAGAGGTGTGAATCTCGCAACCTCCTGGCAGAGAGGAAGAGACAGGACAGGGTGGTGGAAGTCTCACCTTTCATCCCAGGGCCACAGGATGAGAGGGGGAGGGGTGAATACTAGACCCCAGGGATGAATCAGGCTGGTGACAGGGACATGCTGGGGGCAGGGATGATGTAGGCCTAGATCAGTGGTTCTCAACCTTCCTAATGCCGCGACCCCTTAATACAGTTCCTCATATTGTGGTGACCCCCAACCATAAAATTATTTTCGTTGCTACTTCATAACTGTAATTTTGCAGTGGGAGGAGTAGTGCCACGTCATTGGTGTCAGTGGGAGGAATAGTGCCCCATCATTAGTATCAGTGGGAGGAATAGTGCCCCATCATTGGTGTCAGTGGGAGGAATAGTGCCCCATCATTGGTATCAGTGGAAGGAATAGTGCCCCATCATTGGTGTCAGTGGGAGGAATAGTGTCCCATCACTGATGTCAGTGGGAGGAAAAGTGTCCCATCACTGGTGTCAGTAGGAGGAAAAGTGCCCCAACATTGGTATCAGTGGGAGGAATAGCGCCCCCATCATTGGTGTCAGTGGGAGGAATAGTGCCCCATCGTTGGTATCAGGGGGAGGAATAGTGCCCCAACGTTGGTGTCAGTGGGAGGAATAGTGCCCCATCGTTGGTATCAGTGGGAGGAATAGCGCCCCCATCACTGGTGTCAGGGGGAGGAATAGTGCCCCATCGTTGGTATCAGGGGGAGGAATAGTGCCCCATCATTGGTATCAGTGGGAGGAATAGTGCCCCATCATTGGTGTCAGGGGGAGGAATAGTGCCCCATCGTTGGTATCAGTGGGAGGAATAGTGCCCCATCATTGGTGTCAGTGGGAGGAATAGTGCCCCATCGTTGGTGTCAGTGGGGGGAGGAATAGTGCCCCATCGTTGGTGTCAGTGGGGGGAGGAATAGTGCCCCATCGTTGGTGTCAGTGGGGCACTATTCCTCCCACTGACACCAATGATACTTACCTTGCTGACCCCTGCTCCAGCCTGGGCTCGCTCGCTCCCTCCCTCTCCCATGGTACAGACACTTACCGGTCAGCTGTCTTCCTTCTCCGGCCGCTCTCCTCCTCTTCACTCGCTCGATCTTCGCGGTGCCGTTCGGCTCCTCCTCTCCAAGCTCCACCTCCTCGCCGGTGATTGACCGCCTGTGTGCCTCTCCTGAGCTACAGTTCCGGCGGCCAATCACCGGCGGGGATTGATCCAGATGACAGGGGCGGCATGTCATCCCGCCCACACCTGGAGACGGATAGAGCAGCGGTGTCTCGGTTCCTAAGACCATCGGAAATATGTGTTTTCCGATGGTCTTAGGCGACCCCTGTGAAAGAGTCGTTCGACCCCCAAAGGGGTCGCGACCCCCAGGTTGAGAACCGCTGGCCTAGATGAAAGGCAATTTGGGAGGTGTATGGCGAGCTGGCAGGGCAGCTGGCCAGGAGGGAGGGGGGGGGCACAGTAATAGAATTAGGCCATTGAGTTAGGCCATTTGGCTGAGTGACACAGGGGACAATTGGATCGATACAGAGCAGGATGCTGAGGGCATGTGATACAGGGCATTAATGGCATTAATAAGGGGATTAATAATTGGCAGCCCCTATACCATGACACAAAGTATTATACTTAATACAGAAAATGATATCTTAATAAATTGGAAAACAGAAGTTCAAAACACAGAGAATCTAACACAATGTAATCCCAAGTAGTGAAGACAACCAAAGTAACCAAACGTTATCATAAATAGGAATAGATCATATTTATATTGTATGTAGCACACAAGAAAGAAACAAAAAAGAAAACAAAACAAAAAACAAAATAAAAACAAAGGAGGGGGAAGAGAAGTGGAAAAAAAAGGGAGGGGGGAGAAGGAGGGGTGGGGGGAACCCCTGTTTACCACAGGTCTGAGAAGAGAGACATCTTCGGGACTTGAAAAGGCCCCTCCAATGTTTAAAATTACCAAATGAAGTTAAGCAGGGAGAAAAAGAAGGAAAGAAGAGAAAAAGGAAACAAGGAAGAATGTAAGAAACCAGAAGGGGGGTCATACTGGGATCTTTTAGGGAACTGAAATATACCGGATCCATGGATCTTTGGTTTTGTTGAATTTCTGGGTAGTATGGTGAAGAATGCAGGTGAGTTTATCGTTAACCATAGTCCAGTTAAGTTTGGTTTTAGCATACTCAAGAGGAACCATCCACTGCTCCCAATATTTGACTATAGTAATTCTTGCCGCTAGGAGCATACATGTAATTAGGCCCACAGACCCTCTGGGAACATTGTCAGGGGATTTATGGAATAAAGCGGTTTCAGGGCATCTGCGAATATTCACTCTCATCACTGAGTAGATCAAGGTAAATATCCAAATCCAGAATCTGGCCATGATAGGGCACTGCCACCATAAAGGGCACATAGTTCCCACCTGACCGCAATGGAAGGAAGTAACCAAATACCACCGTAATAACATTTTATAATTAGCCCCTATCAAAGCCAAATTAATAGACGCTTTAGATAGAGCATAAACAATATCTTGCCACTCAGACAATTCAAAAGTAAGGTTCAGGTCCCTTTCCCATTGAGACATGTAAGGAAGCTTTGAAGTCGAATCAGTGAGGGAAGCATATAGTACAGATACCCACCCCCTCGCAAAGTTCTGGGATTGGCAAGAAAGTTCAAAAGGTGTGAGAGTGAGGGGACTAGTTAGCAAATTACGTTTAGACCGTATGAAAGACACAATTTGGTGGTTATATCTAAAAAGTTCATTAGAGGGCATCTGTTGTTTATCCTTAAAAAATTGCAGGGAATAAATCTGATTACCGTTTAGATAATCTCCTATGCTGAGCCGGCCTTTATTAACCACTAGGGGACCACCCACAGTATTTATACTGCTGCAAGGCGGCCCTTGTGTGCAGGATCATGTATATAAACGTGATTTGCGCTCCCGCGGGTGTCACGATTCAATCCCTGAGGGATCAATCATTCGATGTGATGTCCGGCCTAATTCGGATGATCGGTCCCTGTCCTATCCTGTCCTGTTTTTACAGTTACACAGGACAGGATATGATGTCAATCTACTCTGCCGGGGCACATTCCGTCCCAGAGAGAAGAAAGAACATCAACTGTGAGTAAAAACAGCACACAAACCCAATTAGAACACTCTAGATTACATTTAACCCATTGATCACCCCCCCCAGTTAACCCCTTCACTGCCCTGTCACCAGTGTCATTAGTACAGATTTTTTGCTGATGACTGTATTAGTGTCCTGGCGACTTCAGTTAATGACCCTCCCAGATAGCTTCAGATTGCCCATCAGTACACCAGTAATCACATTTAACCCCTTGATTGCCAGGAACAAGCTCACACACAATAAACCTCCATTGCTAGTATAGTGTCTGAATGGATCAATATCTTTGATTAGATCAGCACTATTCCAGTGTTCACATTAGTATAGTGTCCCCAAAAACACAGCGTTAGCGGGATCAGCCCCGGCACCTGCGTTTAGCCCTTACGCTTACCCCCCGCCCCCTT
>NW_028318905.1:25000-100000 GCF_062004578.1 Staurois parvus | reverse complement strand
GAATGGGCAAAGATACCTCAAACAAGAATTGAAAGACTCTTGGCTGGCTACAAAAAGCGTTTACAAGCTGTGATACTTGCCAAAGGGGGCAGTACAAGATATTAACTCTGCAGGGGGCCCAAACTTTTGCAGACGCCATTTTTTCGTTTTCTGTTATTTTGAAAGTGTAAATGATGGAAATAAAATCTAACTTTTGTTGACATATTATAAGAATGTCTAATCTGTAATTTGATGCCTTTTGGAGATTTTTCCATCTTTCCTTGGCTTCTTTATGCACATTAATACACATTTTTAGCTGGGGTGCCCAAACTTTCGATCCCCACTGTAGATCCATCATCAATCACATCATCCAGTGATATAGATCAATAATCAATCGCATCATCCAGTGATATAGATCAATAATCGCATCATCCAGTGATATAGATCAATAATCGATCGCATCATCCAGTGATATAGATCAATAATCGATCGCATCATCCAGTGATATAGATCAATAATCAATCGCGTCATCCAGTGATATAGATCCATCATCAATGACATCATCCAGTGATATAGATCAATAATCAATTGCATCATCCAGTGATATAGATCCATTATCAATCGCATCATCCAGTGATATAGATCAATAATCGCATCATCCAGTGATATAGATCAATAATCGATCGCATCATCCAGTGATATAGATCAATAATCAATCGTGTCATCCAGTGATATAGATCCATCATCAATGACATCATCCAGTGATATAGATCAATAATCAATTGCATCATCCAGTGATATAGATCCACCATCAATTGCATCATCCAGTGATATAGATCCATCATCAATGACATCATCCAGTGATATAGATCAATAATCAATCGCGTCATCCAGTGATATAGATCAATAATCAATCACATCATCCAGTGATATAGATCCATCATCAATCACATCATCCAGTGATATAGATCAATAATCGCATCATCCAGTGATATAGATCAATAATCGCATCATCCAGTGATATAGATCAATAATCGCGTCATCCAGTGATATAGATCCATTATCAATTGCGTCATCCAGTAATATAGATCCATCATCAATCACATCGTCCAGTGATATAGATCAATAATCAATGACATCATCCAGTGATATAGATCCATCATCAATCACATCATCCAGTGATATAGATCAATAATCAATCACATCATCCAGTGATATAGATCAATAATCAATCACATTATCCAGCCATCTGTTCCTGTTTTCCCACCACGATGACTTGCTGTCCGATGAAGTCTTTCTGCCGCAATCCCGTTGCAAATGACAGATCCCCGCTTCTAGAATGTCTGCAGACAGCCAGGGATCCTGGGCGATGTCATTGACCGTACAGTCATGGCCACTAACGCCCCCATCCGGGATCCGAGGATCTTCATGTGCTTTGCATCGGCTGTATATTTGGGTGGGTGAATCTGTCTGGCAGTCCAGCAGGCTCTGCCTAGGCTGAGATGATGTCATCAGTCTGCTGCAGGCAGGAGGTAACATTTATTCAGTCCCCCCCCCAGTGATCAGACTGCAACATTGTAACTGCAATCTTTGTAGAATCGACTTTAGATTTAATAAAACGATGTATTATGAGGATTTAAACAATCCAATCGGTTTGGATGCGATCCGGCAAGTCCTTGAGTTTACAGTGACTGGTAGATCTGAAGGACGTTGGACAGTCAGATTGTACCGTGTGTGGCGAGTCTAGTGCTGGAGGGCGTCATGGCAGGAGAATCTACAATTCTAAGCTGTGTATGTCATGCAATTATGAAATGTGGTACATGCATGTTACACGCACATGACCTTTAATGGCCCCCCAGGCTTAGTCCATAGGGTTCAATATTGAGTTGGCCCCGCCCTTCCCACACACATGACCTTTAATGCCCCCCCAGTCTTAGTCCGTAGGGTTCAATCTTGAGTTGGCCCCGCCCTTTGCAGCTATAACAGCTTCAACTCTTATGGGAAGGCCGTCCACAAGGTTTAGGAGGGTGTCTATGGGAAGGTTGGACCATTCTTCCAGAAGCACATTTGTCAGGTCAGGCACTGATGTCGGGGGAGGAGGCCTGGCTCGCAGTCTCCGCTCTAATTCATCCCAAAGGTGTTCTATGGGGTTGAGGTCAGGACTCTGTGCAGGACAGTCAAGTTCCTCCACCCCAAACTGGCTCCTCCATGTCTTTATGGACCTTGCTTTGTGCCCTGGTGCGCAGTCATGTTGGAACAGGAAGGGGCCATCCCCAAACTCTTCCCACAAAGTTGGGAGCATGAAAATGTCCAAAATGTCGCCTTAAGAGTTGCCTTCACTGGAACTAGGGGGCCAAGCCCAACCCCTGAAAAACAACCCCACACCATAATCCCCCCTCCACCAAACTTTACACTTAGCACAATGCAGTCAGGCAAGTACCGTTCTTCTGGCAACCGCCAAACGCAGACATGGCCATCGGATTGCCAGACAGAGAAGCAAGATTGGTCACTCCAGAGCACATGGCTCTAGAGTCCAGTGGCGCATCCGCCGCTTTGCATTGCACTTGGTGATGGAAGGCTTGGATGCAGCTGCTCGGCCATGGAAACCCATTCCATGAAGCTCTCTACGCACTGTTGTTGGGCTCATCTGAAGGCCACACCAAGTTTGGAGGTCTTTAGCTATTGACTCTGCAGACAGTTGGCGACTTCTGCGCACTGTGCCCTTCAGCATGCGCTGACCCCGCCCTGTCATGTGACGTGGCCTACCACTTGGTGGCTGAGTGGCTGTTGTTCCCAGTTGCTTCCACTTTGTTATAATCCCACTAACAGTGGAGCGTGGAATATTTAGTAGCCAGGAAATGTCACGGATGGACTTATTGCCCAGGTGGCCACCTATCACGGGACCACGCTTGGAGTCACTGAGCTCCTCAGAGCGACCCATTCTTTCACCAATGTTTGTAGAAGCAGTCTGCATGTCTAGGGGCTTGATTGTACACACCTGTGTCCATGGAGGGGATTGGAACACCTGAATCACATGATATGGAGGGGATTGGAACACCTGAATCACATGATTGGGAGGGGATTGGAGCACCTGAATCACATGATATGGAGGGGATTGGAACACCTGAATCACATGATATGGAGGGCTGTATGATTGGCGGACATATCTGCACAATAGGGGGCGCTGTAGTCATAAGAAATGTATGCCAAAAATATGGGCTGAAAATGCACCTGGAAACGTTGCCGACATTCTGGATCCCTTGGCGCCATTAACCCCGCCATGGTCTGCATTGCATTTGCCCACCTTCCAGGTGGGTGTCCCCAAATCACTCTCCCCGCCCCATCCCACAGACCCCACCTTTATAAATGCGGGGACTGCCCATCACACCTACTCTACAGGTTGGCCCCCCGGTCCAGATCCCACCTATAAATATGTGGAGACTGCAACCCCGATCCCCACATTGACTACGCATGCGCAGTAACTCAGATATCGGTGATGCTGTGAGCCGTGGACGTGGCTTGGGACACAGCATCGGCGGCAGTGCCGGGACAAGGTCATCAAGAGCCCGAGACGGACATACCAATTTGTGCCCCCCCAAGTTGTATGAGCATTATGTGTGAGCAAACACCCCCCCCCCCCAGAGAGGAAATCAAGCAGTAATCTGTATGCATTGCCCCTTAGCATAAATTCCCCCTCCTCCTGGTACAAATCTGCCCCCACTGCTGAAATCCCCCCCAGCACAAATCTCCCCCCCCCATCCCCTACAGATCAAATCCCCCCTCTGAAAAAAAAAATTCCTTCCTAGCATAAATCCCCTCCCCCTCTCTACCATGTTACCTTTTCCAGCACAACCCCCCCCCCTAATCGCCACTCCTAGCACAACCCCCCCCAAATCGCCACTCCTAGCACATCCCCCCCAAATCGCCACTCCTAGCACATCCCCCCCAAATCGCCACTCCTAGCTCATCCCCCCCAAATCGCCACTCCTAGCACAACCCCCCCAAATCGCCACTCCTAGCACATCCCCCCCAAATCGCCCCTCCTAGCACATCCCCCCCAAATCGCCACTCCATTCCAGGGGCGGACTGACAACTCATGAGGCCCCCGGGCAATAGGGGATCATGGGGCCCCTGTGTCCAAACTCACAAAAGCCTATGAAAAAGGTACCAGGGGCATCTCATGGGGCCCCCTACTGACCCCGGGCCCTCGGGCAGTGCCCGAGTTTCCAAATGGTCAGTCTGCCTCTGCTCCTGGCACATCCCCTGAAAATTGCCACTCCTAGCACAGCCCCCCCAAAAAAATGGTTGAACTGGATGAACTTTTTGTCTTTTTTTCAGCCAGACTAACTATGCGACTAAAAAAATTAAAAACGCAGAGGCGATCAAATACCCCCAAAAGAAAGCGTTGCATGACCGCGCAATTGTCAGTTAAAGTAACTCAGCACCGTATCGCAAGAAATGGCCTGGACAGGAAGGGGGGGGGGGGAATTCTCAGGAGGGCGAGGGGTTAATCTTTCCAGGACCATCTCAAACCAAGTCCTTCAGTTTCAAGATGACCCAAGCCCTGATGAAGGGGTGTGTCATAGTCCCCGAAACACGTTGCCTGTTTATCCCCCCATCTCAACGTCTCAAGCCCTGATGAAGGGGTGTGTCATAGTCCCCGAAACATGTTGCCTGTTTATCCCCCCATCTCAACGTCTCAAGCCCTGATGAAGGGGCGTGTCATAGTCCCCAAAACGCGTTGCCTGTTTATGCCCCCTATCTCAACATGTCCCAAGCCCTGATGAAGGGGCGTGTCATAGTCCCCGAAACGCGTTGCCTGTTTATCCTCCCATCTAAACATGTCTCAAGCCCTGATGAAAGGGCGTGTCATAGTCCCCGAAATGCGTTGCCTGTTTATCCCCCCTATCTCAACATGTCCCAAGCCCTGATGAAGGGGCGTGTCATAGTCCCCGAAACGCGTTGCCTGTTTATCCCCCCATCTCAACATATCCCAAGCCCTAATGAAGGGGCGTGTCATAGTCCCCCAAAACGCGTTACCTGTTTATCCCCACATCTCAATATGTCCCAAGCCCTGATGAAAGGGTGTGTCATAGTCCCCCGAAACGCTTTGCCTGTTTATCCCCCATCTCAACATGTCCCAAGCCTGAGGAAGGGGCGTGTCATAGTCCCTCGAAACGTGTTGCCTGTTTATCCCCCCATCTCAACGTCCCAAGCCCTGATGAAGGGGCGTGTCATAGTCCCAGAAACGCGTTGCCTGTTTATCCTCCCATCTTAACATGTCCCAAGCCCTGATGAAGGGGCGTGTCATAGTAACCCGAAACGCGTTGCCTGTTTATCCCCCCATCTCAATATGTACTAATTACAGTTGGACAATCGGTTGGTTTCATCTTTTGCCATTGGATGTATATAGGCGTCTGAACATCCCGCCTGATTGTACCAATGAGAACATCCGAACCGAGAGGCATCTACTGAAGGTTTCCAAGCTTACGGCAGCAGAAAATGTCCCGCTACCGTTACACCAAAGATGCCTGACAATGGCAGCAACATGGCGGCACCAGCGCTAATTAGGGGTCAACAACGCAACCCCAACCTAACAGTACATCATCTCCTTCCAGAATTCCACCCCTCACCCACACTACTATATACTGGACTTGTACCCTAGGGACTAGGCTTCTGGTCCCACCTCTGCCATCTGGTGTATGGACCTGGAGCCTCCTAAGGGCCGCTGGATTTGGGTCTACTTACGCTCTGCACGGCCAGGCAACATGCATTTTCCACAATCTGCACCCATGGACTTGGGTTTATTAGGGGATTGAACCTGGACAGGGGTAAAGGGGTTATGGGATGTCAAATCTGACTGAAGAAATGGCAGAATGAGGACGTCAGAAAAACGTCAGACACTTGACTGTGTTCCAGCTGGAACCATTTACAGTCCTTAGTAAAGTCATCCCCTTCTAGGAGCTTGGTGTCCTCTGGGTGGACTTCTAGTAACGCGACAATGTTGTGGAGCTCCTGGTCCCATTAGTGCGCAGAACACCACCCCACCTGGCTGCTGTATCTGATTCCAGGACAAGGGTAAGCTATGAACTGTCCATGGAAGACCTGGCACAACTTAAATCCAGAAGACGTCTCCCTTCCAGGCCCTGGGAGTGTAGAGGTCCTCACATTGTCCTTGTCCTGCAGCTGTGGATAGAACTGCTTTCAGGCCTTCTAGATTGACTGCTTCCTCTCCAAGCTTTACAGGCTGTCCTTTCCCAATGGACTTCAGGGCAGTGGAGCTCCCTCTTTCAGCCTCCAGGCTGGAAGAAAAGCCCCTCTCCTCCGGGGCTCCCTCCCAGGCTACACAGCAACACCTCTCAGCACTCCATCTTCTACCCACCTGCTCTGCTAGCATGGCTCTCTCATATTTTTGGGCTAGTCTACCACACTACCAGGGACTCTTAGATTGGGATTGAACAGACTCCCGTGAATATGCAGGTTGAGGTCCCCACCCTTCTGCCTACTGGCTTTTGGAAGCTTCCATGGACCTCCAGAACCAAGTGGAAGCGATAGTCCCAGTCATCCAGCCTGACCTCACACTGAACCCACAGAAATTCAGGCTCACTTCCTACCATGAGCCAAATATAAATGTACCTTACACTAGCACCACCTAGTGGGCGCTACATACCTATACTCAGTGGAATGAAATTATGGTGGCATTTTGTTCAACCTCCATCAGATCCAGAAGACGTCTCCCTTTCAGGCCCTGGGGGTGTAGAGGTCCTCACACTGTTCCTGTCCTGCAGCTTTTGATAGAACTGCTTTCAGGCCTTCTGGCTTGACTGCTTCCTCTCCAAGCTTTACAGGCTGTCCTTTCCCAGTGGATGGCAGGGCAGTGGAGCTCCCTCTTCCAGCTTTTCCTCAGCTTCCAGCCTCCAGGCTGAAGGAAAACCCCTCCCCTCCGGGGCTCCCTCCCAGGCTACACAGCAACACCTCTCAGCAATCCATCTTCCACCTACCTCCCCTGCTAGCATGGCTCTCTCATATTTTTGATCTAGTCTACCACACTACCAGGGCCTCTTAGATTGGGATTGGTCAGACTCCCATGGAGGTCCCCACCCTTCTGCCTACTGGCTTTTGGAAGCTTCCATGGAGCTCCAGAACCAGGTGGAAGCGATAGGAGTCCCAACCTGCTGAGTCATCCAGCCTGACCTCACACTGAACCCACAGAAATTCAGACTCACTTACTACCATGAGCCAAATATACATTTACCTTACACTAGCACCACCTAGTGGGCGCTACACGAAATTATGGTGGCACTTTGTTCAACCTCTATGGCTTTATGGGGGGGGGGGGGGCATCTATGGCTTTATGGAGGGTGGGGGGAACAAAATCAAATGTTTATTCAAAGTAAATAATCCTACTCACAGGGTTGAAACCATCATCACTGATGGAGGAGAACAGGGAATGGCAGGGGCATTGAGAATGGGCAACCAGAAAGTCCTCCAGAGCACCCTGGCCAAGGGTGCAAAGCAGATGGAAACACAACGCCTGGACCACTGGTAACTTGGTAAGCTTGGTGGAAGTCCATAAATGCCTCCAGTCTTTATATGCCCCTTCACGTTTCTGTACTCAGCTCCATACTGTATGTCCCTTGTAGAGGACGGGTCTCAAGGAACGATGATGATGTTGACCAATAGGTCATGTACGACTCTTGGAGATCCTTTGGGCCAGCTCTGTCTATATTTTCGGATCTCGCACTGATTCATTTGGTTGTTCTGGCTGGTGTCAACTTTTTTGGTGTCTAACCAGTTTACCAAACTACCAGGGTCGCAAAGGTTGCACCTGTGACTGGGCTCTGGCATTCCACCACCATGGGGGTGGGCCCAAGGAAGCAGGAAGGACGCTGCTGCAGAACATTTGAAAGGGTCCAATTGTGGGACCATAAAAAAGGGACCCATGACAGGCCTTGGGATGAGTGGGAAGAGCCATGGGAGGGAAGGGTCCTGGGACCAGAGGAAAGGGCTATGGGGAATTTTGAATAGAATAAGTTCAAATTTGTATAGAATAGATTAGATAAGAATCAAATAGAAAAGAATAGAAAGAATGGAACTGTCTTCCAAAATTTTAATTTCGAATAGGATAAATTTGAATGCGAATGCGAATTTTCCTAATTCAGTCCAACTGTATTTGAATTGAATCGGATTAGAAAACAAAAAGAATAAAATAGCACATAAAAGAATAGAGTAGAACAGATTAGAACAGAATACAATAGAACGGAATAGAACAGAATAGAAAAAATAGAATAGAATAGAAAATAGAATAGAATAGAAAAAAACAATAGAATAAAATAGAATGTAACTGTCTTCTGAAATTCGAATTTTGAATAGAATAAGTTCGAATTCGAATAGAATAGTTTAGAATAGAATAGAAAAGACTAGGAATGAATAGAAATAATTTAACTGTCTTCCAAAATTATAATTTCAAATAAGATAAATTTGAATGCCAATTTTCCTAATTTGGTACAATTGAAATTGAATTGAATCTGATTAGAAAACAAAAAGAATGAAATATCACATAAAAGAATAGAGTAGAACAGAATACAATAGAAAGGAACAGAACAGGATAGAAAAAAATAGAACAGAAAATAGAATAGAATAGAAAAAAAGAATAGAATAAAATAGAAAGAATATAATTGTCTTCTGATATTCAAATTTCGAATAGAATAAGTTCAAATTTGAATAGAATAGAAAAGACTAGGAAAGAATAGAAAGAATTTAACTGTCTTCCAAAATTTGAATTTCGAATAGGATAAATTTGAATGGCAGTTTGAATTTTCCTAATTCGGTCCAATTGAATTTGAATTGAATCAGATTAGAAAACAAAAATAATAAAATAGCACATAAAAGAATAGAGCATAATAGATTAGAACAGACTACAATAGAAAGGAATAGAACAGAACAGAAAAATAGAATATAATAGAAAATAGAATAGAATAAATTAGAAAGAATATAACTGTCTTCTGAAATTCGAATTTCGAATAGAATGAGTTTGAATTTGAATAGAATAGAATAGAAAAGACTAGGAAAAAATCAAATAGAATAGAAAATCGAATAGAATAGAAAAAATAGAACGAATATAACTGTCTTCTGAAATTCGAATTTTGAATAGAATAAGTTTGAATTAGAAAAGAATAGATTAGAATAGAACAGAAAAGACTAGAAAAGATTAGAAAGAATTTAACTGTCTTCCAAAATTTGAATTTCGAATAGGATAAATTTGAATGCCGGTCTGAATTTTTCAAATTCAGCCCAACTGAATTTGAAATAAATCGAATTATAAAACTAAAAAAAAAAATAGAATAGCACATAAAAGAATAGCGCAGAATACATTAGAACAGAAAACAATAGAAAGGAATAGAACAGAAGAGAAAAAAATAGAGTAGAATAGAATAGAAAATAGAAGTAGAAATAGTTTGAATTCAAATAGAATAGATTAGAACAGAATACAATAGAAAGGAATAGAACAGAATAGAAAAAATAGAATAGAATAAAACAGAAAGAATATAACTGTCTTCTGAAATTTGAATTTCAAATAGAACAAGTTTGAATTTGAATAGAATAGATTAGAATAGTATAGAAAATACTAGGAAAGAACAGAAAGAATTTACCTGTCTTCAAAAATTTGAATTTCAAATAGGATAAATTTGAATGCCGGTCTGAATTTTTCAAATTCAGCCCAACTGAGTTTGAAATGAATCAAATTAGAAAACAAAAACAAAATAGCACATAAAAGAATAGAGCAGAATAGATTAGAACAGAAAACAATAGAAAGGACTAGAACAGAATAGAAAACATAGAATAGAATAGAAAAATAGAATAGAATAAAACAGAATATAACTGTCTTCTGAAATTTGAATTTCGAATAGAACAAGTTTGAATTCAAATAGAATAGATTAGAACAGAAAACAATAGAAAGGACTAGAACAGAATAGAAAACATAGAATAGAATAGAAAATAAAAGAATAGAAAAAAACAATAGAATAGAATAAAATAGAGTATAACTGTCTTCTGAAATTCGAATTTTGAATAGAATAAATTTGAATGCCAACTTGAAATCGAATTTTACAAATTCGGTCAAATTGAATTTGAATCGAATTAGAAAATGAATAAACAAAACGAATCGATTTCTGAAAACGCACTAAACGAATCTACGGAAAGGAAATGTGTTGGTTCTGCCCTCGTCTCTCCAGCGCTCGCACCAATCGAGGTGAATATGGCCCCCCCAGCGGAATAGTACGCCCCCTACTGTCAGAGTGTCAGCAATCCCCCTCATTGTATTGCCTGTCTATAGAGCTCCTATAGGACACATGAGATGATTCAGACGCAGTCATGTGCTCAGCGGTGCCGCCGGTGACACCAGGAGCTCCCAGCAGTGGAGAATCTCATCATGTGACACATCTGGAACTGGGAGCGCTCACAAAGCTCCGGAGTACGGGACGCGGAGAGAGGGGCAGCCGGGCGCCATCCGTGAGTCAGGAGCTGAGATTTCACGCCGACGCGTCATGTACGTCTTCAGTTCTTTTGTCTCATTATCATCTTTGCACCTGGAGGTTCGATCGGTGTGAGATCGATGCTTTCCATGCGAAATGATGACACGTGGTAGTCGTGGGGCCAATCACCGAAGTCTCCTGTGACATTGGACCCGTTAAGGCTGTTTCAAAAGTTTTCAACATTTTGTAAATCTGCAGCTTTTTCTCCAGTAACCCTCGGTGATCCCGCCATGGAGATCCTTGTTTAGGTACTTCCTGTGATAGGGTGACAACGCTTTGTCCCTGCCTGCCAAATGTGAGCCTGTGTTGTCACCCTGTCACACAGGCTTCCCATGGAGACTACAAGTGGCCTTTTTAAGATAGGCATGGCCCACTTTTGTCATTGGAAAACACGCCCCCCCAGGGCAATGCTGGGCTGCTGAGTCGCTGTTGAGAGGGGTAAGCAGGGAGAGCTGAGCTGCTGAGTTGCTGTTGAGAGGGGGAGCAGGGAGAGCTGAGCTGCTGAGTCGCTGTTGAGAAGGGGAAGCAGGGAGAGCTGAACTGCTGAGTAGCTGTTGAGAGGGGGAAGCAGGGAGAGCTGAGCCACCGAGTCTCTATTGAGAGGGTGAAGCAGGGAGAGCTGTGCTGCCGAGTCTCTGTTGAGAGTGGGAAGCAGGGAGAGCTGAGCCACCGAGTCTCTATTGAGAGGGGGAGCAGGGAGAGCTGAGCTGCCGAGTCGCCGTTAAGAGGGGGAAGCAGGGAGAGCTGAGCTGCCGAGCCTCTGTTGAGAGGGGGAGCAGGGAGAGCTGAGTTGCTGAGTCTCTGTTGAGAAGGGGAAGCAGAGAGAGCTGGGCCGCTGAGTCTCTGTTGAGAGGGGGAGCAGGGAGAGCTGAGCTGCTGAGTCTCTGTTGAGAGGGGGAAGCAGGGAGAGCTGAGCTGCTGAGTCTCTGTTGGTAGGGGGAAGCAGGGAGAGCTGAGCTGTTGAGTCGCTGTTGAGAGGGGGAAGCATAAAGGGATGAGTTGCTGAGTAACTGTTGAGAGGGGGAGCAGGGAGAGCTGAGATACTGAGTCACTGTTCAGAGGGGGAAGCAGGGAGAGCTGAGCCGCTGAGTCTCTGTTGAGAGGGGGAGCAGAGAGAGCTGAGCTGCTGAGTCTCTGTTGAGTGGGGGAAGCAGGGAGAGCTGAGCTGCCGAGTCGCTGTTGAGAGTGGGAAGCAGGGAGAGCTGAGCTGCCAAGTCGCTGGGGAGAGCTGAGCTGCTGAGTCACTGTTGAGAGGGGGAAGCAGGGAGAGCTGGGCTGCCGAGTAGCTATTGGTAGGGGGAAGTAGGAAGAGCTGAGCTGCCGAGTCACTGTTGGTAGGGGGAAGCAGGGAGAGCTGAGCTGCTGAGGCACTGCTGGGAAGGGGAGCAGAGCCCTAAAATGAGGCAAGGGACAAAAATGTGAAAACAAGGATTTATATTAAAAAAAAGTAATTGTTGATAATATACATTGCTTTAGAACTGCTAGGAGGGGAGCTGAGCTGCTGAGTTGCTGTCGGGAAGGGGGTCAGGGGAGCTGAGCTGCTGAGTCGCTGTTGGGAAAGGGGTCAGGGGGAACTGAGCTGTTTAGTCGCTGTCGGGTAGGGGGTCTGGGGGAGCTGAGCTGCTGAGTCGCTGTCGGGAAGGGAGTCAAGGGGAGCTGTGCTGCTGAGTCGCTGTCAGGAAGGGGGTCAGGGGGAGCTGTGCTGCTGAGTCGCTGTCAGGAAGGGGGTCAGGGAGAGCTGTGCTGCTGAGTCACTGTCAGGAAGGGGGTCAGGGGGAGCTGAGCTGCTTAGTTGCTTTCGGAAAGGGGGTCAAGGGGAGCTTTGCTGCTAAGTCGCTGTCAGGAAGGGGGTCTGGGGAAGCTGTGCTGCTGAGTCGCTGTCGAGAAGGGGGTCAGGGGGAGCTGAGCTACTGAGTCATTGTCAGGAAGGGGGTCAGGGGCAGCTGAGCTGCTGAGTCGCTGTCAGGAAAGTGGTCAGGGGGAGCTGTGCTGCTGAGTCACTGTCAGGGAGGGGGTCAGGGGGAGCTGAGCTGCTTAGTTGATGTCAGGAAGGGGGTCAGGGGGAGCTTTGCTGCTGAGTCACTGTCGGGAAGGGGGTCAGGGGGAGTTGTGCTGCTGAGTTGCTGTCAGGAAGGGGGTCTGGGGGAGCTGAGCTGCTGAGTCACTGTCGGGAAGGGGGTCAGGGAGAGCTGAGCTACTGAGTCGCTGTCAGGAAGGGGGTCAGGGGGAGCTGTGCTGCTGAGTTGCTGTCAGGAAGGGGGTCAAGGGGAGCTGTGCTGCTGAGTCACTGTCAGGAAGGGGGTCAGGGGGAGCTGAGCTGCTGAGTCGCTGTCAGGAAGGGGGTCAGGGGGATCTGAGCTGCTGAGTCGCTGTCAGGAAAGGGGTCAGGGGGAGCTTAGCTGCTGAGTCGCTGTCAGGAAGGGGGTCAGGGGGAGTTGAGCTGCTAAGTCGCTGTCGGGAAGGGGGTCAGGGGGAGCTGAGCTGCTGAGTAGTTGCTGTCAGGGGGAGCTGAGCTGCTGAGTCGCTGTCGAGAAGATGGTCAGGGGGAGCTGAGCTGCTGAGTTGCTGTCAGGAAGGGGGTCAGGGGGAACTGTGCTGCTGAGTCTCTGTCAGGAAGGGGGTCAGAGGGAGCTGTGCTGCTGAGTCACTGTCAGAAAGGGGGTCAAGGGAAGCTGAGCTGTTAAGTTGCTGTCAGGAAGGAGGTCAGGGAGAGCTGAGCTGCTGAGTCGCTGTCAGGAAGGGGGTCAGGGAGAGCTGAGCTGCTGAGCCGCTGTCAGGAAGGGGGTCAGGGGGAACTGTGCTGCTGAGTCTCTGTCAGGAAGGGGGTCAGGGGGAGCTGAGCTGCTTAGTTGTTGTCAGGAGGGGGGTCAGGGGGAGCTTTGCTGCTGAGTCGCTGTCAGGAAGGAGGTCATGGGGAGCTGAGCTGCTTAGTTGCTGTCAGGAAGGGGGTCAGGGGGCGCCGTGCTGCTGAGTCTCTGTCAGGAAGGGGGTCAGAGGGAGCTGTGCTGCTGAGTCACTGTCAGAAAGGGGGTCAAGGGAAGCTGAGCTGTTAAGTTGCTGTCAGGAAGGAGGTCAGGGAGAGCTGAGCTGCTGAGTCGCTGTCAGGAAGGGGGTCAGGGAGAGCTGAGCTGCTGAGCCGCTGTCAGGAAGGGGGTCAGGGGGAACTGTGCTGCTGAGTCTCTGTCAGGAAGGGGGTCAGGGGGAGCTGAGCTGCTTAGTTGTTGTCAGGAGGGGGGTCAGGGGGAGCTTTGCTGCTGAGTCGCTGTCAGGAAGGAGGTCATGGGGAGCTGAGCTGCTTAGTTGCTGTCAGGAAGGGGGTCAGGGGGCGCCGTGCTGCTGAGTCGCTGTCAGGAAGGGGGTCAGGGGGAGCTGAGCTGCTGAACAACCACCATGAACCGAATCAGTTACAATGTTTCATTTCTCCATCACTGACACACCGTGGCATTGGCGAACAATGGTGTCACCAGGGGCGGACTAACCATTTGGAAACTCGGGCACTGCCCGAGGGCCTGGGGTCAGTAGGGGGCCCCATGAGATGTTTCTGGCACCTTTTTCATAGGCTTTTTTGAGTTTGGGCAAGCACACAGGGGCCCCATGATCCCCTATTGCCCGGGGGCCCCATGAGTTGTCAGTCTTCCCCTGGGTGTCACACTCCCCGAACAGATTTGTACTGGATTGTGGGCGGGGCAGAGGGATGCAGCTCACTTTTGTAAAGATTTTAAACAATTTTCCCCCCTTGTCTCATGTACTGTAGCAGCTTTTATTACCCCGGAGAAGTTCAGAGCCGCCATAAGCGCCATCATTTCTCCGTGCGCCTGATTTTTCTATAAAACAATGACGGGAGTAATTATACCCTCTGATTGGAGGCTTTGTCTCTGTTTGTGACGTGCGGAGGGCTAAAATGCATCCCATCAAGACATAAAAAAAAAAAGCCACTGGGATGCTGATGCTGTTGCCGGGCAACGGTGTTGGAGGGTCTGCACGCCTCTCTCCCGCGCGCGCGCTCGCATTCCATGTGCGTCTCTCACTATAAATCAGCGGAGAGTTGTCATTCCCTCCAGTTGTGAGCGGAGGCAGAGGATGTGAGTCCGAGGTCTGCCGAGGAAGCATGTTCTTCGACAGACCCCCGCCGAGGAGCGACGACTAATCTCCGATCTGCCCGGAGGATATGCGATCGATCCGGTTCGTTTGCGTTACGGCGGCCGGGCAGCGCAGTTGCGGTCTGCCTCTTCTACCCACCATGCTGGCTTTCGCTTGACCTTTTGAAAATATTTTTTCCAAGGCGAAGAAGGATTATACGGCGTACTGTTGCGGCCCGGAGGTTCTTCATTTTTGACCAGTTTTTTGGGGGGGCGAGGTTCTCTTTTTTTGGGGAGCGAGTTTCTCTTTTTTTGGGGGGGCGAGGTTCTCTTTTTTTTCTTGGGGTGGGAGGGTCTTTGTTGATGGCGCTGGGCGAGGAGATGCTGGACGAGATGCTGAACCTTTCCTGGGAATATATGAATGGCAGCTTATTGGGGAATGCAAGCAGAACCAACGAATCGCTGGTGAACCGGACCGAGAGTGGACCGCCGCCGTTCCTCACCGACGCCTGGCTGGTGCCGCTCTTCTTCGCCCTGATCATGTTGGTGGGGCTGATTGGGAACTCTCTGGTCATCTATGTCATATCCAAGCACAGGCAGATGCGTACGGCGACCAACTTCTACATCGGTGAGTGTATGGAGGGGCGCGCGGCAGAAATGTTTAATTAAAGGACAAGTCCACCCAAAAAAATGATGTTTTTGCTGCAAGTGGAGCCTGGAGGGCGAAACCACCCCCTGGGGTCCAACAGTGAGATCTCCCTTCCAAAATATCTGCCTCTCTTCCAGGGGCGGACTGTCAACTCATGGGGCCCCCGGGCAATAGGGGATCATGGGGCCCCTGTGTCCTAGCCACTCGAACCACACCCAAAAAAGCCTATGAAAGGTACCAGAGGCACTTCAGGGGCCCCCTACTGACCCCGGGCCCCGTGCAGTGCCAGAGTTCCCAAATGGTCAGTCCGCCCCTGTTCTCTTCCTGTCTGCTTGGCAGTTTTGAGTGTTCTCACCCACCTTTGTGTGTTCTGGCTGGGATGGTGGGAACCCCTCATAATGGGCACAGTGGGTGTACAGACCTGGGAACTCAGCAGAGGGATGGTGGGAACCCCTCATAATGGGCACAGCGGGTGTACAGACCCAGGAACTCAGCACAGGGATGGTGGGAACCCCTCATAATGGGCACAGCAGGTGTACAGACCCGGGAACTCAGCACAGGGATGGTGGGAACCCCTCATAGTAGGCATAGGAGGTGTTCAGACCCGGGAACTCAGCACAGGGATGGTGGGAACCCCTCATAATGGGCACAGCGGGTGTACAGACCCGGGAACTCAGCACAGGGATGGTGGGAACCCCTCATAGTAGGCATAGGAGGTGTTCAGACCCGGGAACTCAGCACAGGGATGGTGGGAACCCCTCATAATGGGCACAGCGGGTGTACAGACCCGGGAACTCAGCACAGGGATGGTGGGAACCCCTCATAATGGGCACAGCAGGTGTACAGACCCGGGAACTCAGCACAGGGATGGTGGGAACCCCTCATAGTAGGCATAGGAGGTGTTCAGACCCGGGAACTCAGCACAGGGATGGTGGGAACCCCTCATAATGGGCACAGCGGGTGTACAGACCCGGGAACTCAGCACAGGGATGGTGGGAACCCCTCATAATGGGCACAGCGGGCGTACAGACCCGGGAACTCAGCACAGGGACGGTGGGAACCCCTCATAGTGGGCATAGCAGGTGTACAGACCCGGGAACTCAACACAGGGATGGTGGGAACCCCTCATAATGGGCACAGCGGGTGTACAGACCCGGGAACTCAGCACAGGGACGGTGGGAACCCCTCATAGTGGGCATAGCAGGTGTACAGACCCGGGAACTCAACACAGGGATGGTGGGAACCTCTCATAATGGGCACAGGGGGAGTACAGACCCGGGAACTCAGCACAGGGATGGTGGGAACCCCTTATAATGGGCACAGCGGGTGTACAGACCCGGGAACTCTGCAGAGGGATGGTGGGAACCCCTCATAATGGGCACAGCGGGTGTACAGACCCAGGGACTCAGCAGAGGGATGGTGGGAACCCCTCATAATGGGCACAGCGGGTGTACAGACCCGGGGACTCAGCGCAGGGATGGTGGGAACCCCTCATAATGGGCACAGCGGGCATACAGACCCGGGAACTCAGCGCAGGGATGGTGGGAACCCCTCATAATGGGCACAGCGGGCGTACAGACCCGGAAACTCAGCAAAGGGATGGTGGGAACCCCTCATAGTGGGCATAGGAGGTGTACAGACCCGGGAACTCAGCACAGGTATGGGGGGAACCCCTCATAATGGGCACTGCGAGTGTACAGACCCAGGAACTCAGCAGAGGGATGGTGGGAACCTCTCATAATGGGCACAGGGGGAGTACAGACCCGGGAAATTCAGCACATGGATGGTGGGAACCCCTCATAATGGGCACAGCGGGTGTACAGACCCGGGAACTCAGCACAGGGATGGTGGGAACCCCTCATAATGGGCACAGCGGGTGTACAGACCCAGGATCTCAGCACAGGGATGGTGGGAACCCCTCATAATGGGCACAGCGGGCGTACAGACCCGGAAACTCAGCAAAGGGATGGTGGGAACCCCTCATAGTGGGCATAGGAGGTGTACAGACCCGGGAACTCAGCACAGGTATGGGGGGAACCCCTCATAATGGGCACTGCGAGTGTACAGACCCAGGAACTCAGCAGAGGGATGGTGGGAACCTCTCATAATGGGCACAGGGGGAGTACAGACCCGGGAAATTCAGCACATGGATGGTGGGAACCCCTCATAATGGGCACAGCGGGTGTACAGACCCGGGAACTCAGCACAGGGATGGTGGGAACCCCTCATAATGGGCACAGCGGGTGTACAGACCCAGGATCTCAGCACAGGGATGGTGGGAACCCCTCATAATGGGCACAGCGGGCGTACAGACCCGGAAACTCAGCAAAGGGATGGTGGGAACCCCTCATAGTGGGCATAGGAGGTGTACAGACCCGGGAACTCAGCACAGGTATGGGGGGAACCCCTCATAATGGGCACAGGGGGAGTACAGACCCGGGAAATTCAGCACAGGGATGGGGGGAACCCCTCATAATGGGCACTGCGAGTGTACAGACCCAGGAACTCAGCAGAGGGATGGTGGGAACCTCTCATAATGGGCACAGGGGGAGTACAGACCCGGGAAATTCAGCACATGGATGGTGGGAACCCCTCATAATGGGCACAGCGGGTGTACAGACCCGGGAACTCAGCACAGGGATGGTGGGAACCCCTCATAATGGGCACAGCGGGTGTACAGACCCAGGATCTCAGCACAGGGATGGTGGGAACCCCTCATAATGGGCACAGCGGGTGTACAGATCCGGAAACTCAACTGTAAAATCTAAGACAGACAGAAAAGACTGTCAGAAGATTTAAGCGTCTAGCATCCACTCAACACTAAAACATCAGTTCTGGGTGGAGTGGCCCTTTAAGGCACCTACACGAAGGTTCACAAAGATCGACCAGTTTGTTGTCAGATGTGAGCGACTCCTTCATGCATCTTCCAGAAAAAATACAAAGACAGGCGTCTCTGAGCTTCCTGCTAATTTCTGAGCTGTGTCTGACTTCAGCATTGTGGGAAGTCGACCCAAACCAAGTGTGTAGACAAGGAGAGTCAGAGGTAAATCGATCGCATTGTTCATCGACCACAGAACACTGAAGCTACCGGATCACCAGGACAGCCAGGAAAGCAGCATTTTCAGAAGAAGAAGAGAGCAGCAGAAACATTCCCTGACTGCAGCTTTCCTTTCAATCCATGGACGAGCAGACAGCGGCAGACAACGATCGTTCTTCGAAGCTCCGCGCTACGATCCTCAGCAACTCAATCTTCCTCCAATGTCTTTGTATATGACTCCCCCATACACAGAAAATGATAGGATTCTGTTACTGCTCAATGGATGGGATCGACCATACATGCCCTGGTGGGGGCGCCGTACGCCAGTGAATGAAGAATGTATCAGAGGAAAGGAAGGCGAAGATGAAGGTTTGCAGGGAAAATGACAACTTCTTGGTGACAACTCAGCTGGAGCACCTTATGTGTGCGTCCAATTCATGGGTTCTGTCTGTATTACCAGAGCGTTGTCCCTCTGACACCCTCATCCTTCATACATGATGGACCCATACTGCTTCATCTGAACGCCCAACCTGAGACCCAAACCCATAGCAGTGCTTCTAACTGTAACCTTGAACCCCTCACCCTGTCCCTACACCCCTAACTCTGACCCTAACCATACCCTACACCCCAATATCTGACCCTAACCATACCCTACACCCCTAACTCTGACCCTAACCATACCCTACACCCCAATATCTGACCCTAACCATACCCTACACCCCTAACTCTGACCCTAACCATACCCTACACCCCTAACTCTGACCCTAACCATACCCTACACCCCTAACTCTGACCCTAACCATACCCTACACCCCTAACTCTGACCCTAACCATACCCTACACCCCAAACTCTGACCCTAACCATACCCTACACCCCAAACTCTGACCCTAACCATACCCTACACCCCAAACTCTGACCCTAACCATACCCTACACCCCAAACTCTGATCCTAACCATACCCTACACCCCAAACTCTGACCCTAACCATACCCTATACTCCTAACTCTGACCCTAACCATACCATACACCCCTAACTCTGACCCTAACCATACCCTACACCCCAAACTCTGACCCTAACCATACCCTACACCCCTAACTCTGACCCTAATCATACTCTACACCCCAAACTCTGACCCTAACCATACCCTACACCCCTAACTCTGACCCTAATCATACCCTACACCCCAAACTCTGATCCTAACCATACCCTACACCCCAAACTCTGACCCTAACCATACCCTATACTCCTAACTCTGACCCTAACCATACCATACACCCCTAACTCTGACCCTAACCATACCCTACACCCCAAACTCTGACCCTAACCATACCCTACACCCCTAACTCTGACCCTAATCATACTCTACACCCCAAACTCTGACCCTAATCATACCCTACACCCCTCACTCTGACCCTAACCATACCCTACACCCCTAAATCTGATCCTACCCATCCCCTAAACCCCTAAATCTGACCCTAATCATACCCTAAACCCATAACTCTGACCCTAACCAAAACTTTAAACCCATAACTCTGACCATAACCATAATTTTTAATCCTTAATCCTAACCATAGCTTTACACCTCTATATCTGACCCTAACATAACCTAAACCCCTAACCCTGACCCTAACCATGACCTTAAACCCCTAACTCTGACCCTAACCATGACCTTAAACCCCTAACTCTGACCCTAACCATGACCTTAAACCCCTAACTCTGACCCTAACCATGACCTTAAACCCCTAACCTGACCCTAACTATGACCTTAAACCCATAACACTGACCCTAACCATGACCTTAAACCCCTAACCTGACCCTAACCATGACCTTAAACCCCTAACTCTGATCTTAACCATGGCCTTAAACCCCTAACTCTAACCCTAACCATGGCCTTAAACCCCTAACTCTGACCCTAACCATGGCCTTAAACCCATAACTCTGACCCTAACCATGGCCTTAAGCTCCTAACTCTGATCCTAACCATGGCCTTAAGCACCTAACTCTGATCCTAACCATGGCCTTAAGCTCCTAACCATGTGCCTAAACATGACCCTGAACCCCTCACTCTGACCCTAACAATGACCTTAGTCATATTCTTAAGCCTGTGACCCAGCTAGGGCTAAGCTCAGTCATGTTCGAATCCTAGTCTGAACCCACCTGAGCCATCCTGCCAAGAATTTGTCACGTCTCCCGCCAAGAGTTCAAAGCATTACCCGTCCCACAGCCACATGTACATAAGGAGCAGGGAATGCCTTGGCGGCTTATGATTGGTGGGAGCCATGACAGCTTTCTGGCGGGATAGCTCAGGGTCGCTTGGAGTGGGATACGGACATGTTTGAACTCATCACTAACCCTTACCTCACACCCCTAAATCTGACTCCAGCCATAACCTTAAACCCATAACTCTGAACCCAACCATAACCTTGAACCCATAACTCTGACTCTGGCCTTGACCTTAAACCCATAACTCTGAACCCAACCATAACCTTGACCCCATAACTCTGACTCTGGCCTTGACCTTAAACCCATAACTCTGAACCCAACCATAACCTTGACCCCATAACTCTGACTCTGGCCTTGACCTTAAACCCATAACTCTGAACCCAACCATAACCTTGAACCCATAACTCTGACTCTGGCCTTGACCTTAAACCCATAACTCTGAACCCAACTATAACCTTGAACCCATACCTCTGACTCTGGCCTTGACCTTAAACCCATAACTCTGAACCCGACCATAACCTTGAACCCATAACTCTGACTCTGGCCTTGACCTTAAACCCATAACTCTGAACCCAACCATAACCTTGAACCCATAACTCTAACTCTGGCCTTGACCTTAAACCCATAACTCTGAACCCAACCATAACCTTGAACCCATAACTCTGACTCTGGCCTTCACCTCACCCCCTAATCATAGCTAGCCCTATTTTGCACGTCCATCGTAGGATGCCAGAAGCTCCCTCTCCAGGACAATCTACCAACCCCCAAATTGTGACACTGAAACCACTGATTTCTATGTGCTGGGGGTTGGTTCCACTACCTGTATTACTGTTTCTAAAATATAATCCCCTTTAACAAGATTTCTGATCTTTCCCTCTTAAGAAAGTGATGCTTTGTGCAGGTACAATCTGACCACCTATGGTCTTCAGAACATTGCAGAGATCTCCTTAAACTTGTCAAGTCTCCTTTGCCAACATTATTAAATTATTTCAGTGGAGAGGTTAGGGACAGAAAGGGGGGCTGACAATGGCTTATCTGGTCATTTGGACTGGTTTTCTAGCCTGCCCAATCGATAACTGCCCCAATACACATAGACGTGAGATCTGGTCAGAAGCCCTCAAAGCCTGAGACCTCCTGATCCTTGATTACTAACCCACACAGAGTAGACGACTAGGAATATGCTGAGATAGAAATATCAATTCATGGAAAGATCAGCTAAAACCATTAACACATAAAGGATGCAAAAGGAACTTTTGCCTTCTGAATCTGACTCCCTACATTCTCAGTCCATACCTTCATCTCATTGTGTGAAGCCAAACAAACCATGATGGTCCAAGCATGTTATATTATCCTTCGGCAGGATTGTACCCAGTAATAATTCTCCAGTTCCAGTCCACTGCTGATCTCTTCACCCAGCAGATTGGTGATGCATGGAAAACATCTGATTACTGCAGATACGTCGCTCATCAAATATTGGTGGAAGCTTCATGTCAAATCAAGATGTGAAGAATGGTCCTACTCTAATCCATGGGAACAGCATCACTGGGACATAAGTACTGTAGCTATGAAGAGATTGAAAGAGTTTACCCAATCACTATGTCATCCATTCAGAACAGACCTAAACCCAACGAAGGAACCAAACATCCTGAGATGAAGAAAGGACATAACCCCCCAGATAATCTGTCCATCACCTTTCAGAAGGCCTCGGCAACCCTCAGGTGCTCCCAATTTATATGTAGATATGTCCCAATATCAGTGACACCAATTCAGATTCATATTGTGTAGTCAGAACATGTTTTGCAGACAAATTGCTACAAATGTAAAAATGAGTGAACATTGATAGTAGTATAGAAAGACTTTCTAAATCTCTTCTTGGTATTATAATATGACTTTTACCTTCTCCCCTTCTGTCTCCTGCTCTGTGTAACACCTCTGTTTCCCCTCTCTCCCCTTCTGTGAGATTACTCTTTTCCCTGGGTTTTGTGACCCCTCTCCTCCCTCTGTCCCTTGTCTTGTGACCCCTCTCCTCCCTCTGTCCCCTGTCCTTGGACCCCTCTCCTCCCTCTGTCCCCTGTTCTATATGGTCCCTCTCCTCCCTCTGTCCCCTGTTCTATATGGTCTCTCTCCTTCCTCTATTCCCTGCCCTGTGACCCCTTCTTCTCTTCATGTTCCTGTTCTGTGTGACACCATTCCTCCCTCTGACCTTGTCCTATTTTTGTCCTCTGATCTATGTGACCCCTCTCCTCCCTCCGTCCCTGATCCAGGTGTCTCTCCTACTTTCTCTGTCTCCTCTTCCTTCCCCTGTTCTGTGTCCCTCTTCTCCTTATTCTTTGTGACCCTCTTCTTTCTCTGTCTCTATTTCATGTGATTCCTCTCCACCCTTCATCCCCTGTTCTATGTGACACTTCTCTCTCTGTCCTCCTCTCCTTCCCCTAGTCCCTGTTCTATGGGACTCTTCTTCTCCCTCTGGTCCTGTATTGTATGACTCCTCTCCTCCTTCTATCTGTGTTCTAAACGAACCCATATTGAACCCTTTGTCTCTGTTCTACAGACTCATCTCCTCCCTCTATCCCCATTCTATGTAACCCCTTTCCTTCCTCTGCCTCTGTTCTATGGGACCCCTCTCCTCCCTCTATCCCCATTCTTGGTGACACCTCTCCTCCCTCTGTCCGTGATTCAGGTGTCTCCTCTCCTTTCTCTATCCCTTTTTTAGGTGACTCATCTCCTCTTCCTTCCCCTGTTCTGTGACCCACTTCTCTCTCTCTGTCTCTGTTCCATGCGACCCCCTCCCTTCATCCCCTGTTCCATGTGGCCCCTCTCCTTCCTTCATCCCCTGTTCCATGTGGCCCCTCTCCTTCCTTCATCCCCTGTTCCATGTGACCCCTCTCCTCCCCTCATCCCCTGTTCCATGTGAACTCTCTCCTGCCTTCATCCCCTGTTCCATGAGACCATTCTCCTCCCCTCATCCCCTGTTCCATGTGAACTCTCTCCTGCCTTCATCCCCTGTTCCATGAGACCATTCTCCTCCCTTCATCCCCTGTTCCATGTGACCCCTCTCCTCCCCTCATCCCCTGTTCCATGAGACCATTCTCCTCCCTTCATCCCCTGTTCCATGTGGACCCTCTCCTCCCTTCATCCCCTGATCCATGTGACCCCTCTCCTCCCCTCATCCCCTGTTCCATGTGACCCCTATCCTCCCCTCATTCCCTGTTCCATGTGACCCCTCTCCTCCCTTCATCCCCTGTTCCATGTGACCCCTCTCCTCCCCTCATCCCCTGTTCCATGTGACCCCTCTCCTCCCCTCATCCCCTGTTCCATGTGACCCCTCTCCTCCCCTCATCCTCTGTTCCATGTGACCCCTCTCCTCCCCTCATCCCCTGTTCCATGTGACCCCTCTCCTCCCCTCATCCCCTGTTCCATGTGAACTCTCTCCTGCCTTCATCCCCTGTTCCATGAGACCATTCTCCTCCGCTCATCCCCTGTTCCATGTGGACCCTCTCCTCCCTTCATCCCCTGATCCATGTGACCCCTCTCCTCCCCTCATCCCCTGTTCCATGTGACCCCTATCCTCCCCTCATTCCCTGTTCCATGTGACCCCTCTCCTCCCTTCATCCCCTGTTCCATGTGAACCCTCTCCTCCCCTCATCCCCTGTTCCATGTGACCCCTCTCCTCCCCTCATCCCCTGATCCATGAGACCCCTCTCCTCCCCTCATCCCCTGATCCATGAGACCCCTCTCCTGCCTTCATCCCCTGTTCCATGAGACCATTCTCCTCCCTTCATCCCCTGTTCCATGTGACCCCTCTCCTCCCCTCATCCCCTGTTCCATGAGACCATTCTCCTCCCTTCATCCCCTGTTCCATGTGGACCCTCTCCTCCCTTCATCCCCTGATCCATGTGACCCCTCTCCTCCCCTCATCCCCTGTTCCATGTGACCCCTATCCTCCCCTCATTCCCTGTTCCATGTGACCCCTCTCCTCCCCTCATCCCCTGTTCCATGTGACCCCTCTCCTCCTCTCATCCCCTGTTCCATGTGACCCCTCTCCTCCCCTCATCCCCTGTTCCATGTGACCCCTCTCCTCCCCTCATCCCCTGTTCCATGTGACCCCTCTCCTCCCCTCATCCCCTGTTCCATGTGACCCCTCTCCTCCCCTCATCCCCTGTTCCATGTGACCCCTCTCCTCCCCTCATCCCCTGTTCCATGTGACCCCTCTCCTCCCCTCATCCCCTGTTCCATGTGAACTCTCTCCTGCCTTCATCCCCTGTTCCATGAGACCATTCTCCTCCGCTCATCCCCTGTTCCATGTGGACCCTCTCCTCCCTTCATCCCCTGATCCATGTGACCCCTCTCCTCCCCTCATCCCCTGTTCCATGTGACCCCTATCCTCCCCTCATTCCCTGTTCCATGTGACCCCTCTCCTCCCTTCATCCCCTGTACCATGTGACCCCTCTCCTCCCCTCATCCCCTGTTCCATGTGACCCCTCTCCTCCCCTCATCCCCTGATCCATGAGACCCCTCTCCTCCCCTCATCCCCTGATCCATGAGACCCCTCTCCTCCCCTCATCCCCTGATCCATGAGACCCCTCTCCTCCCCTCATCCCCTGTTCCATGTGACCCCTCTCCTCCCCTCATCCCCTGTTCCATGTGACCCCTCTCCTCCCCTCATCCCCTGATCCATGAGACCCCTCTCCTCCCCTCATCCCCTGATCCATGAGACCCCTCTCCTCCCCTCATCCCCTGTTCCATGTGACCCCTCTCCTCCCTTCATACCCTGTTCCATGTGACACTTCTCCTCTCTCTGTCCTCCTCTCCTTCCCCTAGTCCAGGGGTCTGCAACCTTTAAGACATAAAGAGCCACTTGGACCCGTTTCGGAGAGGGAAAAAAAGACTGGGAGCCGCAAAACCATTGCAACATTTAAAACAAATCCGACACTGCATATATTGCAAAAAACGCTCTGGTCATGAAGGGGGTTTAAGGGCCCAGTAAGCAAAGGGTTAATCAGGGCCACAGTGTATCGTCATAATCACAATCATAGCCTTAGGTCAGTGGTGGGCAACCTTTTTTTTCGACTGAGCCAAATCTCGCCAAAACCACGATTGAAATTTATTTTGAGAGAAACATTTTTAAAACTGAAAATACATCCCCCATATAGTAATTCATCCCCCATAGTAATTCATCCCCCCTATAGTAATTCATCCCCCATAGTAATTCATCCCCCCTATAGTAATTCATCCCCCCTATAGTAATTCATCTCCCATATAGTAATTCATCCCCCATAGTAATTCATCCCCCCTATAGTAATTCATCCCCCATATAGTAATTCATCCCCCATATAGTAATTCATCCCCCATAGTAATTCATTCCCATATTGTGTGAATTCACTTACCTTTGCTCCGCGCGTTCCTCTCGCTGGGTTCCCGCGCCGTTCTGGTCTTCAGGGTGGACTGTGAGAGGAGAGGAGTTTGTCACGCTGCCCCGCCTACATCCGGGCTGCCCCGCCTACATCCTGACAGCCAATGTTTGCCAGCGGGTGCCCGGCACACAGAAGATCTGCATTAAAAGAGCCGCGGCTTGCCGACCCTATTGCCTGTCACCTGGTGGGCAGTGTGCTCCGGAGCCGCAGGAAAGGTGAAAAAGAGCCGCATGCGGCTCCGGAGCCGCGGGTTGCCGACACCCGCCCTAGTCCCTGTTTCATGTGTCCCCTCTCCTTTCACTCTTTCTGTTCTATGAGACCCTTCTCCTCCCTCTGTTTCTGTACTGCATGACTCCTCTCCTCCCTCTACCTGTGTTCTATTTGGACCCATATGAACCCTTTGTTTCTGTTCTATAGACCCATCTCCTCACTCTCCCCACATTCTATGTGATCCCTTTTCTTACTCTGTCTCTGTTCTATGGGACCCCTCTTATCCCTTTATCCCCATTCTATATGACCCCTTTCCTTACTCTGTCTTTGTTCTATGGGACCCCTCTTCTCCCTCTATCCTCATCCTCTGTGACCCTTTTCTATCCTCTGTCCCTGTTGCATGTGACCTCTCTCATCCCTCCATCTTGCTCTATTGATCTGCTAAATTACCAATGAGTGTTTTAGAAGGCTATTAGAACCTGATGTATGTAATATGAAGGGGACAGATGTATTAGTTATTAACAAACTGTGAAGCCACCTTTAGCTTGGTGTTAACAGACCTCAATAGCTTAAGCTGAAATTTACACACACATGTAAATGAGTCTTTAGGGTTCGAACTCCGGTTCTCCTTGCCTTTATCTTTAGATGGACAGATGGAGTTTCAAACAAAAAGAGAGTTCCAGAAGGCAAACAGCTTCTACTGATGTCCTGGTATAGATGTCACAATATTGTGTGGGGATATAATAGAGCAAGGATATAGACAAAACACACATGAAAGAGTATTATTTTAAAGAAGGGGCTGTCCCTAGCTATGGGAATGATTCCACTCCTGCCATAGATCCATGTAAAAGAATCAATTACCCAACCAGAAACACAGCAGTGTGATTAGACAGGTGACAACATACCCAACTACCCAACTAGAGAAGAACAGGAACCACTGCCGATACCAGCCATTAAATTCCTTGATTGATAAAGGAATAAATCCAATTGGTTACCATGGACAATGTCTCCATTAGAGATGAGGAAACGTCTAAAAAATTTCATCAGTATTGGTTTGGCCGAGCGTCTTAAAAACTCTTGAACCTCTGAAATTACTACTCAGCAAATGATGCAAAGAATGGTTTGGGAAGTTCCTGCCAACCCTGTCTAATAAGTTGATGGACCCAAAAATTTGGAATGCAATCTGAAGCAGTGAAGAAAACCAGCAGCAGCTCTGGAAGCCCTAAATATTGTACCAGAATTAAAAATATGGTTGGGGAGGACCTGGAGACACTGTCAGTTGAGATACGACTTGACTGTTCTCGGGCAATGGCCACAGCAGATATAAGCCAGAAACAAATGTAATAGGTCGAAGAGAGTGCCAAATGAACAAAATGTAAGGGTCCAAGGGTTTGTTGTTCAACTGGTTAGAATAAGTTGAGCAGTCCGGGCAGAACGCAATCTGGCAACGCCCTTTTATTGCAACTAAGCTTAATATGGCAAAAGCTTGGAAAATTTCTGCTCCCGGCAGTGAAACATCATATGATTGGTGTTATGGTCAATGAGAAATGATCATCTATTTTGTCCAATTCTCATGACCAACGTTGGTGAGCACAGCAGCACTGGATAACCTACGCACATCCTTCGTGGTTTGACCATACATTGCTAGCTCTCTGATACCCGCGGGTACATTGTCTCCTGAGACCACCCCCTTTCTTCTTTTCCCTTGCCATCTTATATTTCCTGCTCCTTTTTTTTCCTGCACTCTAGCTCTTTTATGCTTTCTACTTAGATAATAATTCAATGGTCACCAGGCTGAAGATGGGCCTGTCAACTGGTATGGCCATTAAAAGAACCTTTCCAGGTTCTTTTAATGGCCGTTCCAGTTGACAGGCCCATCTTCAGCCTGGTGACCACTGAATTATTGTAGTTCAGTATATTTCATTTGATGCTCTCTTTGAACTATTGCACTTGGATTTCTCAACTTAGGTGAATGTCCTCTCCTGGGACGGGGGGGGGGGGGGTGGAGACGGATGGCCCCCCATCTTTGTGTTGTGCTTCTGAATACAAGTTAATTGGCCTCAAGTAACCACCAAAAACAACACTGAGATTCAGATTCAGTTCAGGACTACAATAATTCAGTGGTCACCAGGCTGAAGATGGACCTGTCAACTGGAATGGTCATTAGAAGAACCTTTCCAGGTTCTTTTAATGGCCATTCCAGTTGACAGGCCCATCTTCAGCCTGGTGACCACTGAATGATTGTAGTCCATTGTATTTCGGCATAGTTCTTGGAATAGGCTTCACCCTGTGACCTTTTTTGTCTTTTGACTACATTGTCTTAATTTTCTAAGTACGTATGGACATTATTTCCACTCTACGGATGTTTTGTTCACTACATTAGTCTACCCATTGTAATGTTCCACATCTCTTGTGTACTCTAGCAATGTATTCTACGTTATGTTGTACACTTCGGATCTCTGTTTTTGTCAATTGGCTCTGTAGGACTGTAGTATCTGATAATAAAAACCTTTGTAAAAGAATAAGCAGGGCAGAAGACATCCAGAGCAGGGGCAGACTGACCATTTGGAAACTTGGGCACTGCCCGAGGGCCCAGGGTCAGTAGGGGGCCCCATAAGATGCCCCTGGTACCTTTTTCATAGGCTTTTTTGAGCTTGGGCAAGGACACAGGGGCCCATGATCCCCTATTGCCCGGGGGGCCCCATGAGTTGTCAGTCCGCCCCTGATCCAGAGTGTTTGGGGGGTCTCACAATCCTCATCCGTCAGGGCTGGGTGAAATGGCAGAACTGCCACTTCTACTGTGTTTATAACATTCCCTACCTACAGGAGTACTTTTGAGTCCAGTCTGCCTTCTCACAAAGTCCCAATGAAGGAGGATTGTGTGGTCTCTGAAATGCGTTGCCCTGCTTGTTTTAACCAGTTGAACAATAAAGACTTTGGACTTCTAAGGATTTTTCATTTGATGGTCTCTTTGACCTATTGCACTTGGACTAGTGAACTTGAGTGAATGTCCTCTCCTGGGGGTGGAGATGGATGGCCCCCCATCTTTGTGTTGAGCTTCTGAATACAGGTTAATTGGCCTCAAGTAACCCCGAACCACCAAAAGTAACACTGAGATTCAGATTCAGTTCAGGACTACAATAATTCAGTGGTCACCAGGCTGAAGATGGACCTGTCAATTGGAATGGTCGTTAAAGGAACCTTTCCAGGTTCTTTTAATGGCCATTCCAGTTGACAGACCCATCCTCAGCCTGGTGACCACTGAATTATTGTAGTCCAGTGTATTTCGGCATAGTTCTTGGAATAGGCTTCACCCTGTGACCTTTTTTTGTCTTTTGACTATATTGTTTTAATTTTCTAAGTACGTATGGACATTTTTTCCACTCTACGGATATGTTTTGTCCACTACATCCAGTATGTTTTGGGGGCCACACAATCCTCATCCGTCAGGGCTGGGTGAAATGGCAGAACTGCCACTTCTACTGTGTTTATAACATTCCCTACCTACAGGAGTACTTTTGAGTCCAGTCTGCCATCTCACAAAGTCCCAATGAAGGAGGATTGTGTGGTCTCTGAAACGCGTTGCCCTGCTTGTTTTAACCAGTTGAACAATAAAGACTTTGGACCAGGGGCGGACTGACAACTTATGGGGCCCCCCGGGCAATATGGGATCATGGGGCCCCTGTGTCCTTGCCCAAACTCAAAAAAGCCTATGATAAAGGGACCAGGGGCATCTCCTGGGTCCCCCTACTGACCCCGGGCCCTCGGGCAGTGCCCGAGTTTCCAAATGGTCAGTCCGCCCCTGCTTTGGACTTCTAAAGATTTTTCATTTGGTGCTCTCTTTGACCAATTGTACTTGGATTTCTCAACTTGGGGGAATGTCCTCTCCTGGGGGGGAAGACGGATGGTCCCCCGTCTTTGTGTGGAGCTGCTGAATACAGGCTAATTGGCCTCAAGTAACCCCGAACCACCAAAAACAACACTGAGATTCAGATTCAGTTCAGGACATCGGTCTGACAGTAACACCATCTGAAAGTCGAAATCATCTCTTGGTAGCATTTTATCAGCTTTAGAACAGTTAGCTGTCCTACATTTGTAAATTTAGCAAAATTCTGTGACAAGCTGAGTAAAAATACAAAATCCAAATGTCACAGCAAACAGTTCTCATAACAACCTCAACCAGGGGTGTCGGGGCACGGACCGACTCTCAGAGGCACAGAATGGCGGCTGCGCTTTGAAGGACAAGTATTCAAGTCTAATGGACGTGAACTGACATTATCCCGCAGCTTAGAAGAACAGTTGGGACCGGTTTGTGTGCGGAGCCATGCTAAGTGAATTTGCTTTCATTACGATGTGCAAGAGACAGTATTAGAACACCATGTACTGTAGGAGGCAGCCAATCAAAACAATGTGTACTGCTAACATGCGGCGGCGGCGGGGAGATGGAATCCGAGGAGACTCTACAGAAAACAGATTTAAGTTCTATCATCTTAGAGTTTCAGCCGCACCGAGAAACTTTCCTGCTATGCCAAGTAAATAATGAAACAACCGCCGACAACAATTGATAGAGTTTCCTCACCTCGACCTGTCAGATGCATTAAGGAGATTCATCGCAAAAGATTTCCCGCACAACTGGAACGCGGGAAAACTTCTTTATTGATCGCCGGCACCAGGAATACAGGTTCTAGCACATTTCATACTGATTGAAGTGCTTTATCGAAGAGTATAAAAGCGAAATTATGGACCATAATTCAGCATTGCTAGAAAATTGGTCAAAGCGGTGGGAATTGCAGTTCTGTGTTTCTAAATGTAGATTGGTGCACTTAGTGAAATAGAAACTTCTCGTAGGGCACAATGGGGTGCAGCATTAGCCAGAACTACAGAAGAAGATGATACGGTGCTCATGTCGGATGATTGCAAAACGAGCAAACAGTGTGGCTTGGCAGAAGAAAATAGAACTGTGGGGTGTATCACTAGAGGGGTCACCAGCAGGAGGAAGGAGGTCCCGATTCCTCCATATAGATTTTATATCACTAGAGGGGTCACCAGCAGGAGGAAGGAGGTCCTGATTCCTCTATATAGATTTTTATATCACTAGAGGGGTCACCGGCAGGAGGAAGGAGGTCCCGATTCCTCCATATAGATTTTATATCACTAGAGGGGTCACCGGCAGGAGGAAGGAGGTCCTGCTTCTTCTATACAGATCTTTATATCACTAGTGGGGTCACCGGCAGGAGGAAGGAGGTCCCAATTCTTCTATATAGATCTTTATATCACTAGAGGGGTCACCGGCAGGAGGAAGGAGGTCCTGATTCCTCTATATAGATCTTTATATCACTAGAGGGGTCACCGGCAGGAGGAAGGAGGTCCTGATCCCTCTATATAGATCCTATCACTAGAGGGGTCACCGGCAGGAGGAAGGAGGTCCTGATTCCTCTATATAGATCTTTATATCACTAGAGGGGTCACCGGCAGGAGGAAGGAGGTCCCGATTCTTCTATATAGATCACTAGAGGGGTCACCGGCAGGAGGAAGGAGGTCCTGATCCCTCTATATAGATTTTTATATCACTAGAGGGGTCACCAGCAGGAGGAAGGAGGTCCCGATTCCTCTATATAGATCCTATCACTAGAGGGGTCACCGGCAGGAGGAAGGAGGTCCCGATTCCTCTATATAGATCTTTATATCACTAGAGGGGTCACCGGCAGGAGGAAGGAGGTCCTGATTCCTCTATATAGATCACTAGAGGGGTCACCGGCAGGAGGAAGGAGGTCCTGATCCCTCTATATAGATCTTTATATCACTAGAGGGATCACCGGTGGGAGGAAGGAGGTCCCGATTCCTCTATATAGATCCTATCACTAGAGGGGTCACCGGCAGGAGGAAGGAGGTCCTGATTCCTCTATATAGATCTTTATATCACTAGAGGGGTCACCGGCAGGAGGAAGGAGGTCCTGATTCTTCTATATAGATCTTTATATCAATAGAGGGGTCACCGGCAGGAGAAAGGAGGTCCTGATTCTTCTATATAGATCTTTATATCAATAGAGGGGTCACTGGCAGGAGGAAGGAGGTCCCGATTCCTCTATATAGATCTTTCTATTACTAGAGGGGTCACCGGCAGGAGGAAGGAGGTCCCGATCCATCTATATAGATCTTTATATCACTAGAGGGATCACCGGCAGGAGGAAGGAGGTCCTGATTATTCCATATAGATCTTTATATCACTAGAGGGGTCACCGGCAGGAGGAGGGAGGTCCCGATTCCTCTATATAGATCTTTATATCACTGGAGGGGTCACCGGCAGAAGGAAGGAGGTCCCGATTCTTTATATCACTAGAGGGGTCTCTGGCGGGAGGAAAGAGGTCCCGATCCCTCTATATAGATCTTTATATCACTAGAGGGGTCACCGGCAGGAGGAAGGAGGTCCTGATTCCTCTATATAGATCTTTATGTCACTAGAGGGGTCACCGGCAGGAGGAAGGAGGTCCTGATTCCTCTATATAGATCTTTATGTCACTAGGGGGGTCACCGGCAGGAGGTAGGAGGTCCCGATTCCTCTATATAGATCTTTATATCACTAGAGGGGTCACCGGCAGGAGGAAGGAGGTCCTGATTCCTCTATATAGATCCTATCACTAGAGGGGTCACCGGCAGGAGGAAGGAGGTCCTGATCCCTCTATATAGATCTTTATATCACTAGAGGGGTCACCGGCAGGAGGAAGGAGGTCCTGATTCCTCTATATAGATCTTTATGTCACTAGGGGGGTCACCGGCAGGAGGTAGGAGGTCCCGATTCCTCTATATAGATCTTTATATCACTAGAGGGGTCACCGGCAGGAGGAAGGAGGTCCTGATTCCTCTATATAGATCCTATCACTAGAGGGGTCACCGGCAGGAGGAAGGAGGTCCCGATCCCTCTATATAGATCTTTATATATTTCTTTATTTAGACCTTGTTTAAAATATCGTTTCAGTTCCGGTGACCTTGCAAAGTGTAAGTGGGGGGGGGGGGACCCAAAATGTTGATTTTTTTTCACCAGGACAGAAATAGAAGTGAATTCTTTGCATGTTCTGGTGAAGTTGTACATTTTAGCCACTGATATGTAACATTTATAGGACATATAATATTGGGCAGATCAATAATCAGATCTATAAATGTAAAGCAAGGGTACAATTATCTGCCCCGCCCCAAACACCAGATATCCCGAATCATAACTGTCCTTACCACTAACTCTCAGCCTAACCGCAAACCCTACCTGAATTCTCAACCCAACAGCGATCGTCGTCTCCCCAACCTAACCTTCCATTGGCCAGAATAAGAACACCGATGTTACCTTTCACCGAATCGAGGAAATCCTGTATTGTAACAAACCAAAATAAGGCTGACATACAACGCCAGGAAATCGGGACTTCAAGCTCTCGCCTAATCTTGCCATATAGGAAACGAAAAGGTGCTGAGCGGACATCTTATTTAAAGAAAAGATCGTTGTTAGGAATCACCAGTAAACTCTGCTACTGTGCTAAAGTCAGAAAGTGTCCTCGGGTCACCCCAGTGTGAGTTCAGTGCAATCCATTGCAGCCAGATTTCAGGGAGCTCCTCACAGGGTTGCTGGGAGTGTACTTCCAGAAGGCTGTGCTGTCTCTGCTTTACTCATCACCAACCAGAATTTAACTGCCTCGACAGGCTCAATCTGATTGGTGGCTTCAAGGAATCTGCTGTATGTGAGATGCACAGGGCACCCGCGGTGGGTGTGTTTGGGAATATCTCTGCTGCTGGGGTTCCCAGATTACAGGAGGGAATTGGTACATTGCAGCGATGCCTGGTGTCAGGAAAGTCATGCTCAAAGGAATGTCCAAAAAAATACAGTCCAGAGAACTGTGCACAGCATGAGGACTCTGCACGCATCTATACGTGCGCATGAGCATGCTTGTTTGATGGACTGTGGCGCCTAGAGGCCTATTTAAAGCCTTACAGGACTCAGGTTCATTGCTGATTGGTTGTCAGCTCCTTCTCCTTGTGACCTGACTCTGCGCTCATCCTGACCCGGCTTATTCTTCCTGCGTGTTCCTGAGCCTCTGTTGCTGATCCTGGCTTGTGACCCAACCTTGCTTCCTGCCTGTGGTGCCGGTACATCTTCTGCTCGCTTGATGTTGACCCTGGCCTGGCTCAGACTCTGCTCCTGGCTCTTGGCTTTCAACTCCCCCTGCCGGTTGTTTGCTGACCTCTGCCCGTCTGACTACAGATCCAGTATCTTCCCCCCTGCCGGTTGTTTGCTGACCTCTGCCCGTCTGACTACAGATCCAGTATCTTACCCCCTGCCAGTTGTTTGCTGACCTCTGCCTGTCTGACTACAGATCCAGTATCTTCCCCCCTGCCGGTTGTTTGCTGACCTCTGCCCGTCTGACTACAGATCCAGTATCTTCCCCCCTGCCGGTTGTTTGCTGACCTCTGCCCGTCTGACTACAGATCCAGTATCTTACCCCCTGCCGGTTGTTTGCTGACCTCTGCCCGTCTGACTACAGATCCAGTATCTTCCCCCCTGTCTGTTGTTTGCTGACCTCTGCCCGTCTGACTACAGATCCAGTATCTTCCCCCCTGCCAGTTGTTTGCTGACCTCTGCCCGTCTGACTACAGATCCAGTATCTTCCCCCCTGCCAGTTGTTTGCTGACCTCTACCCGTCTGACTACAGATCCAGTATCTTCCCCCCTGTCTGTTGTTTGCTGACCTCTGCCCGTCTGACTACAGATCCAGTATCTTCCCCCCTGCCGGTTGTTTGCTGACCTCTGCCCGTCTGACTACAGATCCAGTATCTTCCCCCCTGCCAGTTGTTTGCTGACCTCTGCCCGTCTGACTACAGATCCAGTATCTTCCCCCCTGCCAGTTGTTTGCTGACCTCTGCCCGTCTGACTACAGATCCAGTATCTTCCCCCCTGCCAGTTGTTTGCTGATCTCTGTCGTCTGACTACAGATTTAGTATCTTCCCGCTGCCAGTTGTTTGCTGACCTCTGCCCGTCTGACTGCAAATCCAGTATCTTCCCCCCTGCCAGTTGTTTGCTGACCTCTGCCCGTCTGATTACAGATCCAGATGCCGGTTGGCCTGCAACGGCTCTGTATCTGCTCCCAAGATATTTAGAACCGGATCTCCTACAGGCACCCATACCACTCCATGCCCTGTTATACCAAAGGGCCGGACCTAGCCTGTTCAATGTGAAAGTGCAGTAAAAAAAAATGTCAGGGGGGCAGAGGATGGGACGTCAGCAGGGCAGAGGACAAGGGTCACTGCTGGCGGGGCAGAGGACAGGGGTCATTGCTGACGGGGCAGAGGACAGGAATCACTGCTAGAGGGGTAGAGGACAGAAGTCACTGCTGGCAGGGCAGAGAACGGGGGTCACTGCTGTCAGGACAGAGGACGGGGGTCACTGCTGTCAGGACAGAGGACAGGGGTCACTGCTGTCAGGACAGAGGACAGGGGTCACTGCTGTCAGGACAGAGGACAGGGGTCACTGCTAGCGGGGTAGAGGACAGGGGTCACTGCTGTCAGGGCAGAGGACAGGGGTCACTGCTGTCAGGGCAGAGGACAGGGGTCACTGCTGGCAGGGCAGAGGACAGAGGTCACTGCTGGCAGGGCAGAGGACAGGGGTCACTGCTGGCAGGGCAGAGGACAGGGGTCACTGCTGGCGGGGCAGAGGACAGGGGTCACTGCTGGCTGGGCAGAGGACAGGGACACAGCTCCTTCTCCCATCCCTGTACTGCACATAGCTCAGGCACAGGCAGCAGAGCTGCTCCTCCCCACACAACACATAACTGAGATCAGTGTTTTGTCAGGCTGGGGCAGAATAGAGGCAAACTAGGGTGGTAAAGTATCTGATTAGGGCAGTATAGTGGCAGGTTAGGGCAGTATAGTGGTAGGTTAGGGCGGTATAGTGACAGGTTAGGGTTGTATAGTGACAGGTTAGGGCAGTATAGTGGCAGGTTAGGGCAGTATAGTGGTAGGTTAGGGTAGTATAGTGGCAGGTTAGGGCAGTATAGTGGTAGGTTAGGGTAGTATAGTGGCAGGTTAGAGCAGTATAGTGGCAGGTTGGGGCGGTATAGTGGTAGGTTAGGGTGGTATAGTGCCAGGTTAGGGCGGTATAGTGGCAGGTTAGGGCAGTATAGTGGCAGGTTAGGGTAGTATAGTGGCAGGTTATCGCAGTATAGTGGCAGGTTAGGGTAGTATAGTGGCAGGTTATCGCAGTATAGTGGCTGGTTAGGGTAGTATAGTCGCAGGTTAGGGTAGTATAGTCGCAGGTTAGAGCAGTATAGTGGCAGGTTAGGGCAGTATAGTGGCAGGTTAGGGCAGTACAGTGGCAGGTTAGGGCAGTATAGTGGTAGGTTAGGGCAGTATAGTGGCAGGTTAGGGTAGTATAGTGGCAGGTTAGGGCAGTATAGTGGCAGGTTAGGGTAGTATAGTGGCGGGTTAGGGTAGTATAGTGGCAGGTTAGGGTGGTATAGTGGCAGGTTAGGGCGGTATAGTGGCAGGTTAGGGTAGTATAGTGACAGGTTAGGGTAGTATAGTGACAGGTTAGGGCGGTATAGTGGCAGGTTAGGGCGGTATAGTGGCAGGTTAGGGTGGTATAGTGGCAGGTTAGGGCGGTATAGTGGCAGGTTAGGGCGGTATAGTGGCAGGTTAGGGCGGTATAGTGGCAGGTTAGGGTAGTATAGTGACAGGTTAGGGTAGTATAGTGACAGGTTAGGGTAGTATAGTGACAGGTTAGGGCAGTATAGTGGCAGGTTAGGGCGGTATAGTGACAGGTTAGGGTAGTATAGTGACAGGTTAGGGTGGTATAGTGACAGGTTAGGGCGGTATAGTGGCAGGTTAGGGCGGTATAGTGGCAGGTTAGGGTGGTATAGTGGCAGGTTAGGGTAGTATAGTGACAGGTTAGGGTAGTATAGTGGCAGGTTAGGGCAGCATAGTGACAGGTTAGGGCAGTACAGTGGCAGGTTAGGGCGGTACAGTGGCAGGTTAGGGCGGTATAGTGGCAGGTTAGGGTGGTATAGTGGCAGGTTAGGGTGGTATAGTGGCAGGTTATGGTAGAATAGTGGCAGTTTAGTGGCAGTTTATGGCAATATAGTGGCAGGCTAAGGTTTGCTTTGGGGGGCACAACTAAAATCTGGGGGGCACACCCCAGTACCCCCCTAGATCCGGTCATGTTATACCCAGTCATCATCCCTGGGGGAAACTTCCCATGCCCCCCTGTGTTCATCTCCATGTCTCATTCTCAGTTTGGATTGGAGAGTTCCTTTAACAGCAGCACAGGGCGCTGAGAATTCCAGAGCAGAGACGTCATAACGCTGATCACCTTGCAGCCTCCATCTGTCCAGCTGCCCCCAGATTCCGCGTCCCGTGCGCGTCGCTGATGAACAAACTCAGCAATGCATGAAAAGCTGCATCGAAATCAGGAATAGCCGCCAATCCACCCCCCCCCCTCCCATTTTCCAGAGCAGTAATACGGCACCTGATGTGTTTTCGCCACCGATGTTTTTCCACCCTCTCCCCCCGTGAAGTGACATCGCCGCCCCTGCCCAAATAACGGCATTTAAGGCGTTAAAGATCTGTTTTCCCTCCCAAAGCATTTTTGACGATTTCGCTCATTTCCGCGCAACAGCGGGTTAACGAGGTTTCGGCGCGCGTCCCCGGGACCCTTTGCGATGATTCCGACGTCGTGTATTGGGAATAGGAGCTTAACATGCAAATTGCTCCATCTGTTTCTTCGGAGCGAAGTGACAGCGAGGAGGCTGAGAGCGGCTCCCATTAACGCGTAATCTCCCTTTATGGCTCCGGTATAAGTGGTGGCAATGTCGCGGTTGTCAGGGGTTGTCAGGGTAAGAGTGGCGCATCTCGCGGAAGGATGGTGATGTCATCAATGGCGTGCGGCGTGATAACGACTTGTTTATAAAGCAATTCCAGTTGTTTGGTGAATAAAGGCGGGTCTGACAACAGGCGGTTAATCCACAATTTTACCGCTCACCGCCTACCTACAAATCAGCAGGTCGACCAATCAGCAGTGCCGGGACAAGGTCATCTAGAGCCCAGGGGGAACATACCAAAATGAACCCCCCCCCCCCAAGATGTATATGCATTATGTGCCAGCAACTCCCCCGCCCAAAGAAATGGAGCACTATTCTACATGCTTACCCCCTCCAGTACAAATCCTTGTCTCCGCAGCACAAATGCCCCCCCCAAAAAAGAATCACCCTTCCAACCCCCCCCCCCCACCACCATCTGGTACCACAGCGCCCTCCTGCCCACCCCTTGTCCCGGCCCTACCAATCAGGTCCGCTCTCATTGCTGTTGCTGTGGTGCTTGCACTTTGCAGGTGGTGCTGCTTGCCAAAAAAAAAAAAAAATCACCCCTCTACCCCCCCCCCCACCTTATACCACAGCGCCCATGGCCACCCTCCTCCTGCCCACCCCTTGTCTCGGCCCTGCCAATCAGGTCCGCTCTCAGTGCTGCGGCTGTGGTGCTTGCACTTTGCAGGTGGTGCTGCTTGCCAAAAAAATAAAATCACCCCTCTACCCCCCCCCCCCCCCACCTGATACCACAGTGCCCAGGGCAGCATCCCCTCCTGCCCTCACCATGTCCCGGCCCTGACAATCAGGTCTGCTCTCGTTGCTGTTGCTGTGGTGCTTGCACTTTGCAGGTGGTGCTGCTTGCCAAAAAAATCACCCCTCCAACCCCCCTCCGATATCACAGCGCCTAGGGCAGCCGCCCCTCCTGCCCAACCCTTGTCCCAGTCCTGACAATTGGGTCCATTCTCATTGCTGTGGCTGTGGTGCTTGCACATTGCAGGTGGTGCTGCTTGCCAGAAAAAAAAAAAAGATCACCCATAAACCCTCCCCCCCCACCACAAATTGATACCACAGCGCTGCTTGCCAAGAAAAAAAATTACCCCTCCAACCCCCCTCCCACCTGATACCACAGCGCCCAGGGCAGCTGCTGCCCCTCCAACCCTCCCCCCCCAATACCACAGCGCCCAGGGCAGCTGTCCCTCCTGCCCACCCCTTGTCCCGTCCGCGACAATCAGGTCCACTCTCATTGCTGTGGCTGTGGTGCACTTTGCAGGTGGCGCTGCTTGCCAAACCTGCCCATTAAAGCCAATGGGATTGCGCTGCGAACAAACGCCAATCGGCTAACATCAGACGACTTGTACTTGGCCTCAGTGGGCGACTTTTAAGCGATACGTGCGCCTTAAACGGCTGAATTTGGCTCTAACCAGCTGAATGCCGGCATGTGGCGTCATTTCCAGAAGATTGGGGTAACAATACGTTCACCTTGGGGGTGCCCACCTTCCAAAAAGGGGGTCATTTTGGGTTGTGTTTACACTGTTGTATCATTTGATATGTTTTATAACAGAAAGGAAGGGAAACTGTTTTTTGTTTTTTTGTTTTTGTTTTTTTATATCCTAAAAAAAAGAAAAAAAAAGTGGCGATTAAATACCACCTGTTGCATGATGGAGTAATATAGGGGGGTGGGGGGGATTGTACTTCACATATGGGGTATGTGTGCAGGATTTCGAGCTCTGGCCTAAATCCTATAGGATGGTGATTGGAGTAGAACTCTTCCAATAATCAAAGTCATGTATCCAGCGAAGGCTGGGCCAGGGATCATTGTGATTGTGAGTCTGTGCTTCCCCCTAGTGACCTGTAATGGTACAGCAGCAATGTTCTGGACCGAACTCTCCATGAGATCAGAACAATGTCCTCCATTGTGACCCTCTGTGTCTGTCTCTGCAGCTAACCTGGCCTCCACCGACATCATGTTCTTGGTGTGTTGCGTCCCTTTCACCGCCACCCTCTACCCGCTGCCCAGCTGGGTGTTCGGAGACTTCATGTGCAAATTTGTGGCCTATTTACAGCAGGTAGGTGCGATGGGGTGGGGGGGGGGGGGGACTGTGTGCTGTTATGGGGCGTATTTAAAGGGTTTACTTCCCCCGCATTGATATTTCAGGTTAAGGTGGAGGCTCTTTGGATAAATCTTCTGCTGGCTCCCAGTGAATTTTTGAGCATTTCCACTGGTGAGATCTGCTAGTTCTGTTCCTGTCCTCCTGACAGTTATGGGGGTTCCTGCTCATCACTATTGAAAAAAAAAAAAATTATATATATATATATATATATATATATATATATATATATATATATACACACACACACACATATATATACTGTATGTAGAAATGCATTTTTACTATATGAAAAACATTTTTAAAAATACATTTCAAATATACTCTATGTCTTTAAAAATACAAATCTACATTTTTGGAATGCATTTACAAATATATGTAAAAATATATGTTAAAATGACTCTTTTATATGTTAAAAAAACCTGAAGAATATATTGAAAAATAGATATATTTTTAAAAATATTTTTTTTTTAAATATATTCTTCAGATTTTTTTTTTTACATATAAAAAAGACATTTTAACATATATTTTTACATATATTTGTAAATGCTTTCCAAAAATGTAGATTTGTATTTTTAAAGACATACAGTATATTTGTAATGCAGTTTTAAATATATTTTTCATATGTTTTGTAATAAAAACGCATCTCAACATGCAATATATATATATATATATATATATATATATATATATATATAATATATACACAGTATATATATATATATATATATATATATATAATATATACACAGTATATATATATATATATATATATTTTTTTTTTTTTATATATATATATATTTTTTTTTTTTATTAGAATTTGAATTATATTTTGAAATATATTGACTACGGCCAAAATTGTAGCATTTAAAATACAGTATATGTCAATATATTTGGGAAGAATATTTAAAAAATATATTTCAAATATATTTTTCTTCCATGTTTGTTAGTAAAGCTGTGCTGCAGGGGCGTAGCTACAGGGGTTGCAGGGGTCACAATTGTGACCCAGCCCCATGCTGCAGGGAGCTAGGCGGCCCCTTGTTTGCCTGGGTAGGAGGAGGCTGCATATAGAGGAATCCATCTCTCCATGTTTCTCCTGCAGCCTCTGAATCACTTGAAGGGGAGAAATGTATGTAAATACGAGGATTTCTAGCACTGGGTAGCGTGGGATGTATCCATTGTGCATTAGGGAGCAGGACGCCGTTACAAATTGATATCCAAGTGGTGGAAGTAACTGTGTAGTGTGGACGGTTCGAGGACTCAAGGGCTGCTAAGAACTTTCCTGTTTCTATATTTATGATGTAGAGGAGCGGTATTGAGCTGCAATGATGATGTCTGATCTCAGTCTTCTCTCATCTCTCTTAATGGCACTTCAGCTGTAATTATCGAATACCAAGTGACTGATCCTCCGAGATTTCTATTCCTGTGATATGGCGACCACAATGAACAAGGTTTTACCAGCACAAGATTGAGATAATTGTGACTCATAGAAAAGAGACATCATATGGTGCTTTAAAGATCTCACTTAGCGGAACTTTGGGCCCCATTTACGCTAGTGAAGCACAACATCAGGTGTCTCAGATATGCCTGTTTTTTATGTGCGCTTCAGGAGGATTACAACCCATTCATTTCAAGGAGCTGCCCAATGTGCAATAACCCCTTGCCCTCCAGAGGATTCCCCCCCTTCCTGACCAGGCCATTTTTTTGTTTTCTCTGCGTTATTTTAACTGACAATTGCGCGGTTATGCGACGCCGCACCCAAATTAAATTTATGTCCTTTTTTCCCACAAATTGAGCTTTCTTTCGGTGGTATTTCATTGCCTCTGCGTTGATTTTTTTCGCGCTATAAACAAAAAAAGACCGACAATTTAAAAAAACAAACAACATTTTTGACTTTTTGCTATTAAACATGTCCAGCAAAAAAATGTAAAAAATCAACTAAAAGTTTTAAAAATCAAATTTCGTAGTAAATTTAGGCCAAAATGTATTCTGCTCCGTGTCTTTGCTAAAATAAAAATCCAGATACCTGTAAATTAATTAGTTTACGTGAAAGTTATAGCATCTACAAATGGCGGTATAGATAATGGGATTTTTATTTTTATTTTTTTTTATACTAGTAATGGCGGCGATCAGCGACTGCGACTGCGGCGGGCATTCTGACACTGGGAGGGGGGGGGGACTGACTAACTGCCACTGACATCCCCAGTGACACCAATCCAGTGATCAGTGCTAATAAAAAGCACTGACACTGTTCTAATGGCACTGGGCAGGAAGGGGTTAGAATCTGGGGCCATCAAAGGGTTAACTGTGTGCTGGGTGCGATTTCCTAGGGAGACATGCTGCTGTGCAGAAAGATACAAAGCAGCATGTCCTTGCTGACAGGGGAAAGGTCTGTGTTGTTTGCACTCAGGTCTCTCCCCTGTCAGTGTTACTCAGCGATCGCCGGGTGCCGGTGGGGAATCTCCAACCAGGACCCAGTGATTGACATCTGTAGCCGCCAATGGTGGAACGGGCAGGGCGGCGCACGCGTGCGCCCTCTACCTGGAATACATATCACGTATATATATAGGTGATTTTGTGCAGCCCTGCCGCCCTGTAGCAGTAATTCTGCTAGAGGGCGGTGGGGAAGCAGTTAAAGAAGAATCTGGCTTTTAGCTGCTGCAGAGGGAGCCACACAGGGGACCGGTTCCAGTAATTATTCCCCCACTGTTCCGATCACCCTCTCTTCCCACATCCGATTCACCCAGCTGCCTGGGCCCCGTACAGGTTGGCTGGTGGTACCCCCTTATATTCCCCCGACTGCATGTTGAAATGCGTTTTTATTACAAATTATATGAAAAATATTTTTAAAAATACATTTCAACTATACTGTATGTCTTTAAAACTACAAATCTACATTTTTGGAATGCATTTACAAATATATGTAAAAATATATGTTAAAATGACTTTTTTATATGTTAAAAAAATCTGAAGAATATATTTAAAAATAGATATATTTTTAAAAATACATTTTTTTAAAATATATTCTTCAGATTTTTTTTTTACATATAAAAAAGACATTTTAACATATATTTTACATATATTTGTAAATGCATTCCAAAAATGTTGATTTGTATTTTTAAAGACATACAGTACATTTGAAATGTATTTTTAAAAATATTTTTCATATATTTTGTAATAAAAACGTATGTGTGTATATATATATAAATAAAATGTATATTGAAATATATTGAATATGACCAAAATTGTAGCATTTCAAATATATGGCAATATATGGCAACATATTTGGGAAGAATATTTTTTAAATATATTTCAAATATATTTTTCTTCCATATGGGTAGACAGCACACAGGATGATGGGACAAAGTGCCACATGTACCTCATCACCCGAATCTGATCACTGGGGGAAAGGAGACTGAGGAAACGTTCCTTCCTGCCTGCAGCAGACTGATGACATCATCTCAGCCTAGGCAAAGTCACTGACTGGAGCTGCTCACATGAAAGAAAAATATATTTTAAATATATTTTAAAAATACATTCTTAATATATTCTTCCCAAATATATCAACATGTATTTCAAATACTACAATTTTGTATTAAAAATATATTCAGAACACATGCTGCAATATATATCAATTTGGAATGCATTTACAAGTATATTTAAAAATCTATGTTTAAATGCATTTTTTTTTTTAGATATTCTAGTATATCTGGAAAATATATTTTGAAAAATATATTGTTAAATATATGCCTTTGGAAAATATATTTTAATTTACATTTTTGGAATACATGTTAAAATATATTCATGTAAGCCAATCTATTGTAAACATATTTAAAAATATATTTTTAAATGCATTTTTTTAGATATTCAAATATATCTGGAAAATATATTTTGAAAAATATATTTTTAAACATATGCCTTTGGAAAATATATTTTAATTTACAATTTTGGAATACATGTTAAAATGTATTTGTGTAGGCCAATCTATTGTAAATATAGGTTGCATGTATAATTTTTTTCTTCTAAATATATTGAAAATATATTTCTCTTCCATATGGGTGAAGGAGGTTTTTTATACTGATAAAAAGGTGGAGATTTTCTGAAAACTGATGCTGTTACTGTATAATGTGACGTATTCAGGAATGTATTCATTGCAGAGATCTAAAGTTACTGACAGGTCCACTTTAATATTTTTTTTAATATTATTTATTTTTATTATTATTAATCTATTATAAGAATTTTATATATAGCGCCAACAATTTATGCCGTGCTTTACATACGAATACGCTGTGCACTCATTGCTGAAATATTTATTGTTGTCGCAAATCTCTGAAAAGCAGAAGTGAAGGAAGTGACAGACGCATGCTGTATCCCGATACATTTGTATATTATTATTATTATACAGGATTTATATAGTACATTATATCATATAAAACCAATATTTTGTTTTGTTTCTGTGGCTGCAGGTGACAGTTCAGGCCACGTGTATCACGCTGACAGCGATGAGCGCCGATCGATGTTACGCCACATTATATCCACTACGATCATTGCGGCATCGCACACCGAGGGTGGCCATGATTGTCAGCATCTGCATCTGGATAGGTACAAAATGGCCCTCCATTTTCCACCAAGAAGTATGAGCCTGTGATCCACCTTGTCATATAATGCGGGGGGGGGGGGGGGGCACCGCGGTATATGGGGGGGCGCTTATCCAGCCTGACAAATATATCTGTATATCTGGAGAAGTAGAACGTAATCCCACTCTTCCTCCAAACCGGGGTAAAAGTGGATCCTTGCATAGGAATATTCTGGATTTTACTTTCCAGCTGGTAGGTTTCTTTTCAAATGTTGACCTGACAATTCTTAGCTGCTCTGATGAAAAAAAAAACAACCTTGTACATCAAGTACCAACTGACATACAGAAATGACTGATCAGAGAAGTGACTTATCCTGTCCACCAGGACCGTATAGAGACCCATTAGACAAAGCTTCCTCTGATTGGATGAGGTGGAGAGGGGAGGGGCAAATGATGTCACAGTCTTCGACTCAGCCAATCAGAGGATGCTTGGCATTCGTTCAAAGGATACAAAGCATCCCATAAATGGCTGAGCAATGCTCAGCCTGACTCAGTTTTTGTTCGGAAAGTGGGACAGGAAGTCCCAATCACTGGTGAAACAGAAGTTCTGTAGATGTTCTATAGATGTTCTGTAGATGTTCTGTAGAAGTTCTGTAGTTGTTCAGTAGATGTTCAGTAGATGTTCTGTAAAAGTTCTGTAGATGTTCAGTAGATGTTCTGTAAAAGTTCTGTAGTTGTTCAGTAGATGTTCAGTAGATGTTCTGTAAAAGTTCTGTAGATGTTCAGTAGATGTTCTGTAGAAGTTTTGTAGAAGTTCAGTAGATGTTCTGTAGAAGTTCTGTAGATGTTCTGTAGATGTCCAGTAGATGTTCAGTAGAAGTTCTGTAGATGTTCTGTAGATGTTCAGTAGATGTTCTGTAGATGTTCAGTAGAAGTTCTGTAGATGTTCAGTAGATGTTCTGTAGATGTTCTGTAGATGTTCAGTAGAAGTTCTGTAGATGTTCAGTAGAAGTTCTGTAGATGCTCTGTAGATGTTCTGTAGATGTTCAGTAGAAGTTCTGTAGATGTTCAGTAGATGTTCTGTAGATGTTCAGTAGAAGTTCTGTAGATGTTCTGTAGATGTTCAGTAGAAGTTCTGTAGATGTTCAGTAGAAGTTCTGTATATGTTTTGTAGATGTTCTACAAAGGTTCTGCAAATGTTCTGTAGACGTTTCATCCCAATGTCTGATCTTCACAGGCTCCCTCCTGCTCTCCACCCCGATCATCCCCTACCAGAAGATCCAGAAAGGTTACTGGTACGGCCCCCGCACCTACTGCATCGAGCAGTTCCCCACGGACACCATGAAGAAGGCATGCATCCTCTACCAGTTCCTGGCCGTCTACCTGCTGCCCTTGCTTACCATCTGCCTCTGCTACTCCCTGATGCTGAAGAGAGTCGGCCGACCCGTGGTGGAGCCTATGGACAATAATTACCAGGTATGATATTATCCCACCCAGAACACCTCTCCATGGGTTTTCATACACATTTTGGACCTGAACGTTTTTTCCCCCTCAAGAATGTCTATCCTACTGAAGTTTGAAAATGAAAGCCCTATTGAACCTTCCATTTAATCAGATCAGCAAAAGGTGTTCTTTAAAAGCAGCCTGAGTAGAAAAGCCCATGCCCCTGCCAGCATGTTGTGTGGAAGCAGCATTCTCTCTGCAAAGGTCCAGGACGCCTCCCAGTAAGTCATACCTGTAAGAAAGCTTCTGATTGGAGGGATCTAGGTCTGACTTAGCAGGGGGTCTGCTGGGGGCTGTATTGTTGCTGGAGGGATCTATTTTTTGTGGGGAGGGAGGCTATTGCTGCTGGGGAGGACTGTTGTTGCTGGTGGGGGATCTGGTGTTGCTGGGGTGGATCTTATGTTGCTGGGGGGTCACTTGTTTCTGGAAGGGATCTATTTTTTAAGGAGGGTCTAGTGATGCTGGCTGCGGGGAAATGTGTTGTCGCTGCCAAGGGTCTATTGTTGTTGGGGCGGATCTTTTGTTGTTGGGGTGGTGGATCTATTGCTGCTGAAAGATTCATTGTTGCTAGCTGAAAGGGATCTATTTTACTGCTTTTCTTGTTATCATCCATAAAAATTACATAGCACCACAAAATTATATTTGGTTTTACATCCTTTAAAAGGGGTGGTGCTGGGAGGTGGGTAGGGGGTGGAACCAAGTAACGTTGCTCAGAGGTGGGTAGGGGGTGGAACCAAAAAAACAAAAACGTTGCTCAGAGGTGGGTAGGGGGTGAAACCAAGGAACGTTGCTCAGAGGTGGGTAGGGGGTGGAACCAAGGAACGTTGCTCAGAGGTGGGTAAGGGGTGGAACCAAGGAACTTTGCTCAGAGGTGGGTAGGGGGTGGAACCAATGGACGCTGCTCAGTGGTGGGTAGAGGGTGGAACCAATGGACGCTGCTCAGTGGTGGGTAGAGGGTGGAACCAAGTAACGTTGCTCAGAGGTGGGTAGGGGGTGGAACCAAGTAACGTTGCTCAGAGATGGGTAGGGGGTGGAACCAAGGAAAGTTGCTCAGAGGTGGGTAGGGGGTGGAACCAAGGAACGTTGCTCAGAGGTGGGTAGGGGATGGAACCAAGGAACATTGCTCAGAGGTGGGTAAGGGGTGGAACCAAGTAACGTTGCTCAGAGGTGGGTAGAGGGTGGAACCAAGGAACGTTGCTCAGAGGTGGGTAAGTGGTGGAACCAAGGAACGTTGCTCAGAGGTGGGTAGAGGGTGGAACCAAGGAACGTTGCTCAGAGGTGGGTAAGTGGTGGAACCAAGGAACGTTGCTCAGAGGTTGGTAGGGGGTGGACCCAAGGAACGTTGCTCAGAGGTGGGTAGGGGGTGGACACAAGGAACGTTTCTCAGAGGTGGGTAGGGGGTGGAACCAAGTAACGTTGCTCAGAGTTGGGTAAGAGGTGGAACCAAGTAACGTTGCTCAGAGTTGGGCAAGAGGTGGAACCAAGTAACGTTGCTCAGAGGCGGGTAGGGGGTGGAACCAAGGAACATTGCTCAGAGGTGGGTAAGGGGTGGAACCAAGTAACGTTGCTCAGAGGTGGGTAGGGGGTGGAACCAAGGAACGTTGCTAAGAGGTGGGTAAGGGGTGGAACTAAGTAACGTTGCTCAGAGGTGGGTAAGTGGTGGAACCAAGGAACTTTTCTAAGAGGTGGGTAGGGGGTGGAACCAAGGAACATTGCTCAGAGGTGGGTAGGGGATGGAACCAAGGGACGTCGCTCAGAGGTGGGTAGAGGGTGGAACCAAGCAACGTTGCTCAGAGGTGGGTAGAGGGTGGAACCAAGGAACATTGCTCAGAGGTGGGTAAGGGGTGGAACCAAGGAACTTTGCTCAGAGGTGGGTAGGGGGTGGAACCAATGGACGCTGCTCAGTGGTGGGTAGAGGGTGGAACCAAGTAACGTTGCTCAGAGGTGGGTAGGGGGTGGAACCAAGTAACGTTGCTCAGAGATGGGTAGGGGGTGGAACCAAGGAAAGTTGCTCAGAGGTGGGTAGGGGGTGGAACCAAGGAACGTTGCTCAGAGGTGGGTAGGGGATGGAACCAAGGGACATCGCTCAGAGGTGGGTAAGGGGTGGAACTAAGTAACGTTGCTCAGAGGTGGGTAAGTGGTGGAACCAAGGAACTTTTCTAAGAGGTGGGTAGGGGGTGGAACCAAGGAACGTTGCTCAGAGGTGGGTAGGGGGTGGAGCCAATGGACGCTGCTCAGAGGTGGGTAGGGGGTGGAACCAAGTAACGTTGCTCAGAGGTGGGTAGGGGTTGGAACCAAGGAACGTTGCTCAGAGGTGGATAGGGGGTGGAACCAAGGAACGTTGCTCAGAGGTGGATAGGGGATGGAACCAAGGAACATTGCTTAGTGGTGGGTAGGGGTTGGAACAAAGGAACGTTGCTCAGAGGTGGGTAGGGGTTGGAACCAAGGAACGTTGCTCAGAGGTGGATAGGGGGTGGAACCAAGGAACGTTGCTCAGAGGTGGATAGGGGGTGGAACCAAGGAACGTTGCTCAGAGGTGGATAGGGGGTGGAACCAAGCAACAATACAGTTCAATACAAGAGGGTTAGGAGGGCCCTGTTCCTTGGGGCTTACAATCTAAGAGTACCACCAAAAGAAAACTATTTGTGTGGGAAAGAATGATCTAAATTTAATTTGAGCACAGTGTTGCATGACTGCACAATTACCAGTTAAAGTAGCGCAGAGCTGAATAGCAAAAAAAATGGCCTGGTCATGAAGGGGGGAAAAAATCTTCCAGAGCTGAAGCGGTTATATACATATATAAAAAGGCAGTGGTTGATCCTGACAGAAATCCAGAGCTGCCCTGCGCACTCGGCACTCTTATTTCAACATCTGCAATCAGGAAATAGATTAGAACTACAGAACACCTCCCCCTATGTCATGGCAAAGAGGAAAGGGGGATGTTCTGTAGTCTTGTCCTAGGGTGACAACGCTGCTTCTCCATCGGTACAGTGACTGAGTGTTGCCACCCTAGATTGGGAAATGTATCGCTGACAGGATCAGCAAATGAAAGGAAAGTTAAAGGCCTGAAACCAAGGAACGAACTGCAACATATATATATGTATGTTGAGGGGATGATCTATTGTTGCTGGCTGCTAGAAGTTCTTTTAATGCTGGCTACTGGAAGATCTATGGTTGTTGGGGTGGTATTTTGTCGCAGGGTGTCTATTGTTACCGGGGGGACCTGTTGTTGCTCAGATGGATCCACTGTTGAAGGTATGATCTATTGTTTCTGGCTGCTAGAAGTTCTTTTGATGCTGGCTACTGGAAGATCTATTGTTGCTGGGGGTTTATTGTTGCTTGGAGGGATCCATTGTTAATTTATTGATTTATTGTTGCTGGTTGCTAGAAGGTCTATTGATGCTGGCTACTACAGCATCTTTTGTTGCTGGGGTGGTATTTTGTTGGAGGGTGTGGTCTATTGTCACTGGGGGGATCTATTGTTGCTGGAAGGGGCTATTGTTTCTTGAAGATCTATTGTTGCTTGGAGGATCCATGTTACTGCTTTTTTTTATCATTATCAAATTCCATACAAATCACTTAGCACCAAAAATGATAGTGGTATAATGGTAGGGGGTGGGACCAAGGAACAGGATGGGGCGGAGTCAAGGACTGACTTGGAAGGGGAGGGGAGTACAAAAGCCCTAGGATCAACCAATAAATGTTTGTACTTATCAAATGGATACAACAAAATACTTCCAATGTTGCAGTCAGTAACATCCCTGGTGCCCTACTTGCAGCTTGGGGGCCCCTTGGTACTCATAGTGTGGCCCCAGCAGCAAGCAGAGGGAACAGTGATTGGTAGAGGGGCGTGAATGTTGGTGATCTCTAGCGGTCTCGTGTGGCATTTCCCCAGTCTCTAACATTCTCCAGCCTCCAACTGCACCTGTAGCACGTCACCAGTCTGTGACCTTCTCCAGCATTGTGTTAGCAGTCTTTGATAATCCCCCCAGGAATGTCAGGTGCCACAGCTGAGCCCCCCATACCTAGGACCTTGACCACCACCGCTTCCTCTTCCTTCCAAATGCTCAACCTCCTTTCCTTCCTCACCAGGTGCAGCTCCAGTCGGAGAGGACTATCACTTTTCCAGGTGCCTACACCTCTCTACCCCCTTCCTTTCCAGGTGCCTACCCCTCTCTACCCCCCCCTACAATTTTTACCCCCTACTCCTTTTCAGGTGCCTACATCTTTCTACCCCCCTACACCTTTCCAGGTGCCCCCACCTCTCTACCGCCCTACACTTTTCTACCCTCTACACCTTTCCAGGTGCCATCACCTCTCTACCCCCTACATTTCCAGGTGTCTACACCTCTCTACCCCCCTACACCTTTCCAGGTGTCTACACCTCTCTACCCCCCTACATTTCCAGGTGTCTACACCTCTCTACCCCCCTACACCTTTCCAGGCGCCTACACTTCTCTACCTCCCTACATTTCAAGGTGTCTACACCTCTCTACCCCCCTACACCTTTCCAGGTGCCCACACTTCTCTACCCCCCTACACTTTTCTACCCTCTACACCTTTCCCGGTGCCATCACCTCTCTACCCCCCTACACCTTTCCAGGTGCCTACACTTCTCTACCACCCTACACCTCTCTACCCCCCTACAGCTTTTCAGGTGCCTACACTTCTCTACCCCCCTACACCTTTCCAGGTGTCTACACCTCTCTACCCCCCTACATTTCCAGGTGTCTACAGCTCTCTACCCCCCTACACCTTTCCAGGTGCCTACACTTCTCTACCCCCCTACACTTCCAGGTGTCTACACCTCTCTACCCCCCTACACCTTTCCAGGTGCCTACACCTCTCTACCCCCCTACATTTCCAGGTGCCTACACCTCTCTACCCCCCTACATTTCCAGGTGTCTACACCTCTCTACCCCCCTACACCTTTCCAGGTGCCTACACTTCTCTACCTCCCTACATTTCAAGGTGTCTACACCTCTCTACCCCCCTACACCTTTCCAGGTGTCTACACTTCTCTACCCCCCTACACCTTTCCAGATGTTTACACCTGTCTACCCCCCTACACCTTTCCAGGTACCTACACTTCTCTACGACCCTACACCTCTCTACCCCCCTACACCTTTCCAGGTGCCTACTCCTCTCTACCCCCCTACAATTTCTACCCCCCACTCCTTTCCTTGTGCCTACATCTTTCTACCCCCCTTCCCATGGTGTAGCCCCAGCAGCAAGTAGAGGGAACATTGATTGGTAAAGGGGTGTTAATGTCGGTGATCTCTAGCGGTCTCGTGTGGCATTTTCCCAGTCTCCAACATTCTCCAGCCTCCAACCGCACCTGTGGCACGTCACCAGTCTCTGACCCTCTCCAGCATTGTGTTAGCAGTCTATAGCACTTCATATTCTAAATATTATGGATGCCCATCCCAGCCACCACCCCCCCAGGAATATCGGGTGCCACAGCTGAGCCCCCCATACCTAGGACCTTGACCACCACCGCTTCCACTTCCTTCCAAATGCTCAACCTCCTTTCCTTCCTCACCAGGTGCAGCTCCTGTCGGAGAGGACCATCGCCATGAGGAGTAAAATCTCGAAGATGGTGATCGTCATCGTCCTTCTTTTCACCATCTGCTGGGGCCCCATCCAGCTCTTCAGCCTGTTCCAGGGCTTCTACCCGGGATTCCAGGCCAACTACGCCACCTACAAGATCAAAACCTGGGCCAACTGCATGTCCTACGCCAACTCCTCCATCAACCCCATCGTCTACGGCTTCATGGGCGCCAGTTTCCGCAAGTCCTTCAAGAAGGCCTTTCCTTTCATGTTCCGGAACAAAGTCAGGGACGGCAGCATCACCTCCGGAACGGTCCACAACGAGATGAAGTTTGTAGCCATGGAGTCCACCAACAACGAACTCAAGTGAAGGTGGAGCAACGTGGAGAGCGATCAACCTGTCGTGGCATGGACTGGGGGGGGAACTAATGGTGGCTTCTTAATAGACATGGAATCAGAGGCGGGGAGTGACGGGGTGTGGCCGAATTATAGGAGTGAAGGTTCTTCATGAAACATTGTTTCCCCGTTATTATTGGGAAGGTGATTCATCGCCACAAAAGCTCCTCTGAAGCGAAGGTCCAAAACGCCGCGGGTCTCCCGGAGGGATTTAATCAGGAATTTTATCAGCCGAATGTTTTTTTTTTACCTGAAGAATCGTCTTGTGTCTTGTCTGTAACAAATCTCTATTTTGTATTTATACCGTCTGCTCATTAAATGAGAATATTGAAATATCACCCCGCGTCCATGAACTTTCATGTTTGGCCGGGCTTTGGGTTCGTTCACACCTGAGCGTTGCATTTGTGAGCCTTTTTTGACACGCGTTTCTGTGTGCATTTTTGTACTGTGTTTTAAAAACTAGGCTTTTCAGCTTTTTTTTAGCTTTTCCATCAACTTTTTTTTAATATTTCTCAGATTAGAGGTAAGGGTGAGGTTTAGGGTTAGGGGTTAGGTGTTGGGGTTGGAGGGTTATGTATTGTCTCCTTTTTACTTATTTATTATTTATTTATATTTGTTAGGGTCAGGGTGTTAATTTATGTATTTATTATTATTTTTATTTATTTATTTCTAGGGTTAATAGTTTATTTATTGTCTCCTTTTTACTTATTTATTATTTATTTATTTTTGTTAGGGTGTTAATTTATTATGTTTATTATTATAATTCCTTTTTTTAGGGTTAGGGGCTAGTATTTTATTTATTGTCTTATTGATTTATTTTTGTTAGGGTGTTAATATATTTATTATTATTATTATGAAAAAAAATTTTTAGGGTTAGAGGTTAATATTTTATTTATTGTCTCCTTTTTACTTATTTATTATTTATTTATTTTTGTTAGGGTGTTTATTTATTTTTTAGGGTTAGAGGATAATATTTTATTCATTTATTTTTACTTATTCATTTTTGTTAGGGTGTTAATTTATTTATTAAGTAATTTTTTTTTTTAGGGTTAAAGGGTAATTATTTATTGTCTCATTTTTACTTATTTATTATTTATTTATTTATTTTTGGGTGTTAATTTATTTATTATTATTCAATTTGCTGGAAAGGTGGAGTAGCATTGTCAAGCAAAACTCCAGTAAATAGAATCCCCTCCTCCTCTTCTGCAGGTTTCAAGGCAGATCCTTCCTTACCCGCTTCTATCCTGTAGATACTGAAGATGGGAACAGTCAGGTGCCTACACCTCTTTACCCCCCCCCCCCCCCCCCCACACACACACACACACACCTTTTACACCTTTTCAGGTGCCTACACCTCTCTACCCCCCTACACCTTTCTACCCCCCCCTACACCTCTCTACCCCCCCTACACCTCTCTACCCCCCCTACACCTTTTCAGGTGCCATCACCTCTCTACCCCCTCTACACCTCTCTACCCCCTACACCTTTCCAGGCTTCTACACCTCTCTACCCCCCTACAGCTTTCTACCCCTACTTCCAAGTTCCAAGAAATAGAGTCTCACAGACGTCCTCCTTGCTTTGGCTTGGTCCCCCACTTTTCATGATGACCCCCAGGTGACCTCCGGGCATGTTATTATATGAGGACCCTAATTCCAAAGATGTCCACATTGACATGGACAGGGCTGGCACTGCCTCCACTTTCTATAGTCACACCCCATACTGTTCTGAGGGCCTCTAGTGGCTGTTTATGAGATTACACTGTCCATTCACTACGAGGGCTCTCTAAGCTACTCTCTGTCCTAACTATGGCGACACCAAGTGATCAAACTAGGGAACTAAATGGGGCGCACCTGTGCTCCTACCCTACACAGCTTCTAGTGCACATTGTGAAACGCTCACAGTGTACTCTGAAATCAGAGGAAGCCATTTCAGTCCAGGAGAGGAGCCGGTACACCTGTGCAACACTGAAGGGGAGGAGCCGGTACACCTGTGCAAGACTGAAGGGGAGGAGCCGGTACACCTGTGCAAGACTGAAGGGGAGGAGCCGGTACACTTGTGCAAGACTGAAGGGGAGAATCCGGTACACCTGTGCAAGACTGAAGGGGAGGAGCCGGTACACCTGTGCAAGACTGAAGGGGAGGAGCCAATACACCTGTGCAAGACTGAAGGGGAGGAGCCGGTACACCTGTGCAAGACTGAAGGATAGGAGCCGATACACCTGTGCAAGACTGAAGGGGAGGAGCCGGTACACCTGTGCAAGACTGAAGAGGAGGAGCCGGTACACCTGTGCAAGACTGAAGGGGAGGAGCCGGTACACCTGTGCAAGACTGAAGGGGAGGAGCCGGTACACCTGTGCAAGACTGAAGGGGAGGAGCCGGTACACCTGTGCAAGACTGAAGGGGAGAATCCGGTACACCTGTGCAAGACTGAAGGGGAGGAGCCGATACACCTGTGCAAGACTGAAGGGGAGGAGCCAATACACCTGTGCAAGACTGAAGGGGAGGAGCCAATACACCTGTGCAAGACTGAAGGGGAGGAGCCGGTACACCCGTGCAAGACTGAAGGGGAGGAGCCGGTACACCCATGCAAGACTGAAGGGGAGGAGGAGGTACACCTGTGCAAGACTGAAGGGGAGGAGCCAGTACACCTGTGCAAGAATGAAGGGGAGGAGCCAGTACACCTGTGCAAGACTGAAGAGGAGGAGGAGGTACACCCATGCAAGACTGAAGGGGAGGAGCCGGCACACCTGTGCAAGACTGAAGGGGAGGAGCCGGTACACCTGTGTAAGACTGAAGGGGAGGAGCCGGTACACCTGTGTAAGACTGTAGGGGAGGAGCCAGTACACCTGTGCAAGACTGAAGGAGAGGAGCCGGTACACCTGTGCAAGACTGAAGGGGAGAATCCGGTACACCTGTGCAAGACTGAAGGGGAGGAGCCGATACACCTGTGCAAGACTGAAGGGGAGGAGCCAATACACCTGTGCAAGACTGAAGGGGAGGAGCCAATACACCTGTGCAAGACTGAAGGGGAGGAGCCGGTACACCCGTGCAAGACTGAAGGGGAGGAGCCGGTACACCCATGCAAGACTGAAGGGGAGGAGGAGGTACACCTGTGCAAGACTGAAGGGGAGGAGCCAGTACACCTGTGCAAGAATGAAGGGGAGGAGCCAGTACACCTGTGCAAGACTGAAGAGGAGGAGGAGGTACACCCATGCAAGACTGAAGGGGAGGAGCCAGCACACCTGTGCAAGACTGAAGGGGAGGAGCCGGTACACCTGTGTAAGACTGAAGGGGAGGAGCCGGTACACCTGTGTAAGACTGAAGGTTTGCTCGCTGGAACAGATCATCCACCCGCCATGATGACACGAAGTTGTAGGATTGGATGAGCATATCTCGTTTCTATGATGACTCACATCTCCCATGGAGCTCACTGACACACTGCGCCTTCATGGTGACGACACTTTTATTGAGACACACGGATGGAGATGACATGAGCGGTCTAAGCGGGGGGCTGTAGAAATCAGAAGACCCCCGACGGGAAGGATACAATGACTCACTTGGAAGATCGCTCTTATTACAGATCCCGGCTCGCCTTTGTTCAGGAAATGTGATTTCTGGGGACGGACGAACCTCCTCCGCCGGTAGAAGGTCACGGCCAGAATGAGATTGTTATCGATTTGTACATGTAGGACCCCAGCGGGCATAATTATTATCCACACCTTGTGACATCATGATCTAATAGAAGCTGAAGGTCCCTCGCTGGGGGCCACAACATATTGGAGGGTTTTTATATCATCGACCTCATTATGTGATATCAGCCCCCACATCCAATCTCCTCCGTAGTCAGCGCTCTCAACAGCATGACAGCTGAACATGCTTTTTATATTTTATCTGTGAATTCATCTGGGCAAACGGTTGAATTCACAGATAAAATATATACATGGGAGAGGTTTTATCTGCTAAGAGATTTGTATTTCTGTCCATCCTGTCCTGAGATTTACACAGCTCCGCCACACAGCAAAGACCTGATTTTTCTCTGTTGCAGCTTAGCAACACTTGCAGGTCTTGTCCCTCCCCCCAGCCTGTGATTGGACAGGGAAAGGAGAAGCAGCAGCTTGGGCAAGCTCATCTCTGCTCTCTCCTCCTATCAGCCCATTCTTTGTTAGCACGCGAGCACTGCAGCACAGCTGATTGGCTCCTTGTGCTGCTTCTCCTTCTCCCAATGGAAACCCTATTACTCTCTCCTCCAATCAGCATGTTCCGTTACCGCATAGGCAGTGCAGCATGCCCGATTGGCTCCTTGGGCTGCTTCTCCCTCTCCCAGTCTGAGCTCTGTTCTACAGAGACTGCCAGGTCAGATCCAGCTAGTTTCTGATCGATCGACACAATGGAAATCCTATTATTACTCTCTCCTCCAATCAGCATCTTCCCTGTTTGCACATAGGCAGTGCAGCATGCCTGATAGGCTCCTTGGGCTGCTTCTCCCTCTCCCAGCTTGAGCTCTGCTATACAGGGACTTCCAGGTCATATCCAGGTAGTTTCCGATCGATTGACACAATGCAAAGCCAGAAGATAAATGTAATGACATTACCAGTAGGGGGCCCCCAGGGCCGGCTGCGTGTTGGTTCCTCGCCGCGTTCATTGAAGTATATCTGAAGTCACAACTTTATTTTCCATTCTGGATGGAGCAGGGAAGGGTTGAAGGGGGTCGTTGTGATACATTCCTTCTGTTTCACCCAATGCATCGAACATTAGCGCTCGTGTTGCGTCATTGCGTGATGACTTGTACCTCTCGTACTCACAGATTGCATGGTCTGTGGTCACCTATGGATCAGAGACGGGAATGGCTACAGCCCCCGAGAAGGCTTCCCCTCTTAGCACCGGAACAGGCACCCCCATTGGACGTTGTGGTGACAACTGTAAATTGTTGGATTTCCCATCACTTCCTGTCCTGTCCGGGACCCAGGACAAGGATGAAAAACTGCACCCCCCTCCCCCATTCCTAATGCAAGTCTGGCACCTGACAGCACCGCCTGGCCAGTCATAATATTCAGTGTGAGAGATAGCAGATGGTCAAAGTCTATGGGCATACTACAGGAGACAGTCAGAGACTGCAGACATACTACAGGAGATGGTCAGAGACTGCAGACATAGTACAGGAGATGACCAGAGACTGCAGACATAGTACAGGAGATGACCAGAGACTGCGGACACAGTACAGGGGATGACCAGAGACTGCGGACATACTACAGGAGACGGTCAGAGACTGCGGACATACTACAGGAGACGGTCAGAGACTGCAGACATACTACAGGAGACGGTCAGAGACTGAAGACATAGTACAGGAGACGACCAGAGACTGCAGACATAGTACAGGAGATGACCAGAGACTGCAGACACAATACAGGAGATGACCAGAGACTGCAGACACAATACAGGAGATGACCAGAGACTGCAGACATAGTACAGGAGACGACCAGAGACTGCAGACACAGTACAGGAGACGACCAGAGACTGCAGACATTGTACAGGAGACGACCAGAGACTGCGGACACAGTACAGGAGACGACCAGAGACTGCGGACACAGTACAGGAGACGACCAGAGACTGCGGACACAGTACAGGAGACGACCAGAGACTGCAGACATAGTACAGGAGATGGTCAGAGACTGCAGACATACTACAGGAGATGACCAGAGACTGCGGACATAGTACAGGAGATGATCAGAGACTGCGGACACAGTACAGGAGATGACCAGAGACTGCAGACATAGTACAGGAGATGACCAGAGACTGCGGACACAGTACAGGAGATGACCAGAGACTGCAGACATAGTACAGGAGATGACCAGAGACTGTGGACATAGTACAAGAGATGACCAGAGACTGCGGACATACTACAGGAGATGACCAGAGACTGCGGACACAGTACAGGAGATGACCAGAGACTGTGGACACAGTACAGGAGATGACCAGAGACTGCGGATATAGTACAGGAGATGACCAGAGACTGCGGATATAGTACAGGAGATGACCAGAGACTGCGGATATAGTACAGGAGATGACCAGAGACTGCGGACACGGTACAGGAGATGGTCAGAGACTGCGGACACAGTACAGGAGATGACCAGAGACTGCGGACACAGCGCAGGAGATGACCAGAGACTGCGGACACAGCACAGGAGATGACCAGAGACTGCGGACACAGTACAGGAGATGACCAGAGACTGCGGACACAGTACAGGAGATGACCAGAGACTGCGGACACAGTACAGGAGATGACCAGAGACTGCGGACACAGTACAGGAGATGACCAGAGACTGCGGACATAGTACAGGAGATGACCAGAGACTGCGGACATAGTACAGGAGATGACCAGAGACTGCGGACATAGTACAGGAGATGACCAGAGACTGCGGATATAGTACAGGAGATGACCAGAGACTGCGGACACAGTACAGGAGATGACCAGAGACTGTTAATTTTCTAAAAATTGGCACAAAAATTACAACTTCAAAAAATTTGCCATGTTTCTTACAAAGTACCTGACTGTCTGGTTTCCAAAAAGGAGTCATTTGGGGAGATTTGTACCGTCCTGGAATTTTAGGGCCTCAAGAAATGAGATCGGCTTTCAGTACATCAGGATTGATCAATTTTCCAATATACATCCCATAGTTTGTAGACTTTATAACTTTCCTACAGACTAAATAATATACACTGATTTGGGTTATTTTTTACCAAAGACACGGAGCAGAAAACATTTTGGCCTCAATTTATGAAGAAAGTTTATTTGTAAAAATTTTATAACAGAAACTAGGAAAAGCAGGGGATTTTTTTTCAAAATGTTTGGCCATTTTTACGTTTTTTTATAGCCAAGAATAAAAAAAAACCCAGTGGTGATCAAATACCACCAAAAGAAAGCTCTATTTCTGTGAAAAAAAATATATGAATATATATGTGTATATATATATATATATATATATATACACACAGTGGGGATGGAAAGTTTGGGCACCCCAGCTAAAAATGAAGCCAAGGAGAGATGGAAAAATCTCCAAAAGGCATCAAATTACAGATTAGACATTCTTATAATATGCCAACAAAAGTTAGATTTTATTTCCATCATTTACACTTTCAAAATAACAGAAAACAAAAAATGGCGTCTGCAAAAGTTTGGGCCCCCTGCAGAGTTAATATCTTGTACTGCCCCCTTTGGCAAGTATCACAGCTTGTAAATGCTTTTTGTAGCCAGCCAAGAGTCTTTCAATTCTTGTTTGAGGTATCTTTGCCCATTCTTCCTTACAGAAGTCTTCCAGTTCTTTGAGATTTCTGGGCTGTCTGTCACGCACGGCTCTTTTAAGGTCTATCCATAGATTTTCAATGATGTTGAGGTCAGGAGATTGTGAAGGCCATGGCAAAACCTTCAGTTTACGCCTCTTGATGTAATCCCCTGTGGATTTCGAGGTGTGTTTAGGATCATTATCCATTTGTAGAAGCCATCCTCTCTTTAACTTCAGCTTTTTCACAGATGGCATCAAGTTACCATCCAAAATTTGCTGAAATTTTATTGAATCCATTTTTCCTTCTACTCGTGAGATGTTCCCTGTGCCACTGGCTGCAACACAACCCCAAAGCATGATTGATCCAACCCCATGCTTCACAGCTGGACAGAGGTTCTTTTCATTCAATTCTGTGCCCCTTCTTCTCCAAACGTACCTTTGCTCATTCCGGCCAAAAAGTTCAATTTTAACCTCATCAGTCCACAGAACTTGTTTCCAAAATGCATCAGGCTTGTCCATATGTTCATTTGCAAAGTTCAAACGATGATTTTTGTGGTGAGGACGTAGAAGAGGTTTTCTTCTGATGACTCTTCCATGAAGACCATATTTGTACAAGTATCTCTTTATAGTGGAATAGTGACCACAACTCCAGTGTCTGCCAGATCTTTCTGGAGGGATCGTGCAGTCAAACGTGGGTTTTGAACTGTTTTTCTCACAATCCTGCGAGCTGTTCTGTCTGATATTTTTCTTGGTCTTCCAGATCTTGCTTTAACTTCCACTGTTCCTGATGACTGCCATTTCTTAATTACATTCCGAACAGAGGATATTGACATCTGAAAACGCTTTGCTATCTTCTTATAGCCTTCTCCAGCTTTGTGAGCGCAAACTATTTTCAGTTTCAGTTTTCTAGACAACTGCTTAGAAGAACCCATGGTGCTGATTGTTGGGGCAAGGTCAGATGAGTCTGGGCATTTAAAACCTTTGAGATTGACATCACCTGGTCTTCCCAGACGATGATTGAGAACAATCCATGACACTGGCAGGTCTCAGCTTGGCAAAGGGGGCAGTGCATGCTATAAATTCTGCAGGGGGCCCAAACTTTTGCAGACGCCATTTTTTTGTTTTCTGGTATTTTGAAAGTGTAAATGATGGAAATAAAATCTAACTTTTGTTGACATATTATAAGAATGTCTATCCTGTAATTTGATGCCTCTTGGAGATTTTTCCATCTTTCCTTGGCTTCTTTATGCACATTAATACAAATTTTTAGCTGGGGTGCCCAAACTTTCGATCCCCACTGTATATATATATATATTTATTTTTTTTTTAATTTATAAAAAATATATATATATAATTTGGGAACAAAGTTGCATGACCAAGCGATTGCCAATATAAGTAGTGCAGTGCTGAACAGCACGCCCTGGTCATGAGGGGGGTAAAATCTTCCGGAGGTCAAGTGGTTAAGGGTTCTATGGTCTTTAAATGGAGAGCTCTTTTTGCCCATCCTGGACCCGTTCTTGTACCACAAAAAGATCCCTCAATAATTCCAACTAACTTTAAGTTCACTTTTCCAATAGATTTTGTCAAAACATTGAAATTCCAGCCTAATCTCCTAATGTTTTACAAAATTGTTAGGAAATGTGAAATCATAATTTTCGATTTTGTAGCCCTGCATCTGAAGATCCTCAGAAGGCCTCATTATGTTGAGAAGATGGAGATAGGCCCATCCTAGGCCTGGAATGGGATTGGCCTGGGACCTCACTCATCAATGTATGCTATCAGTCGTAATAACAATAGTCAAGGGTTCGGTTACTCTTCTTCAGAGTTGGCCGAGCAGAACTTGGAGACCAATACTTGGTCATTTGGTGCTCTTGAAGGTCTAATGGATTAGAGATGTCTTACAGTTGAGTCCCAGCATGTTATAAGAAACCCCCAACCAACAACTGCCAATGGGAAGACGCCAACACTCACCATCCATACACCAGTCACTGCCATACTCTTTCATGGTGCCACCAGAACTGGCCAAGCTATCATTTTCTGGTGTTGGACATCCCAGGGACAGCCGGTATGTTGCCAGGTTAACATCAGCTGGCAGTCGATCGATGGCAGTTACTAATACTTGCCACAGAGGAAAGGCGCAACCGCAGCTGACAAAGTGAGTCAGCCGGTGAGTCACGTACGAGACCTTACCCTTTTTTTTTAATAAAAGCCGCTTTGTCTCTGAAGAACAAATTAAAGTGCCAGTGGTTTCCACAGTGTACCCTCGGGGCGCACATGCTAATGCCCAGCTCTGGTAAAAGGTCAAAGCGAGAGCCAAATTATTTAAACTTTTTTATGAAGCGAAGCACGTAATGTCCGTTCTATCACAAACATTCCCACATCTGATAAGATTGCAGTCTTTATCTAGAGGGCTCAGAGGTCGGGCTCAGGGTGAGAACATTTCATAAAAGGCGTATCGGGGGAGTGCGGCCTCAGCTCAACATAATGCTCTAAATAGAACCCGATGGTCAGATAAATGTAATATGGCACAGCCGCCTTATCTAAAGCCTTTCTTGAAGGATGACATGAGGAAGCAGCTCCAGGTTAATCTCCAGAAGGATCTCATTTCATCTTATATGAGATCAACTCTTAGCGCAGAATTATGGCTGACAAAGACTCAGACGGTTCTTCCTTAGGATTGATGGAAACAACTTAAAGGGCTCTTACAACCAAACAGCTAAATATGCCGAAGAACATTGTACAATCCATGAGCACTGGAAGATGTCTGGTGCCCATTCAAGGCATGTATGGTGACCACAGATAGATAGATAGATAGATAGATAGATAGATAGATAGATAATAGATAGATAGATAGATAGATAGATAATAGATAGATAGATAGATAGATAGATAGATAATAGATAGATAGATAGATAATAGATAGATAATAGATAGATAGACGATAGATAGATAGACGATAGATAGATAGATAGATAGATAGATAGATAGATAGATAATAGATATAGATAGATAGATAGATATAGATAGATAGATAGATAGATAGTAGAGGCACTCATGAGTTTTGAGTAAGAGTATGTAAATATGGATTATTCTGTCCAAGTGTTTGATGAATCGTTGTCCATCTTTCTCAAGGCATGAAAAATATGAAGTCCATCTTTGCCAAGATTTGGTGCCCATACAAGCCATGTATGGTAATCAATAGTAGATAGATAGATTCATACATACATATATACATACATAGTAGAGGTCATATGTTTTGAGCAGGAGTTTGTAAATAAGGATTATTCTGTACAATTTTTCGATGGATTGCAGTCCATCTTTTTGAGGCTTACCAAAGATGAAGTCCATCTTTGTCAAGGCTTGATTCCCATACTACTCATATAAAATCACAGATAGATAGATAGATGATAGATAGATAGATAGATGATAGATAGATAGATAGATAGATAGATAGATAATAGATAGATAGATAGATAGATAGATAGATAGATAGATAGATAATAGATAGATAGATAGATAGATAGATAGATAGATAGATGATAGATAGATAGATAGATAGATAGATAATAGATAGATAGATAGATAGATAATAGATAGATAATAGATAGATAGATAGATAGATAGATAGATAGATAGATAGATAATAGATAGATAGATAGATAGATAGATAGATAGATAGATAATAGATAGATAGATAGTAGAGGCACTCATGGGTTTTGAGTACGTGAACATGGATTATTCTGTCCAAGTGTTTGATGAATTGCAGTCCATCTTTCTCAAGGCATAAAAAAGAAGTCCATGTTTGCCAAGATTTGGTGCCCATAAGGTATGTATGGCAACCAACAGGAAATAGATACATACATAGTAGAGGTCATATGTTTTAAGCAGGAGTTTGTAGATAAGGATTATTCTGTCCAAGATAGATAGATGATAGTAGAGGCACTCGTGGATTTTGAGTAGGGTTATGTAAATAAGGATTAGTCTGTCCAGCTTTTTGATGGATCTTTGTAAAGGCTTAACCAAGATGAAGTCCATCTTTGTCAAGGCTTTATTCCCATACAACTCATATAAAATAACAAATAGATAGATAATAGATAGATAGATAGATAGATAATAGATAGATAGATAGATAGATAGATAGATAGATAGATAGATAGATAGATAGATAGATAATAGATAGATAGATAATAGATAGATGATAGATAGATGATAGATAGATGATAAATAGATAATAGATAGATAGATAATAGATAGATAGATAATAGATAGATAGATAGATAGATAGATAGATAGATAGATAGATAGATAGATAATAGATAGATAGATAATAGATAGATAGATAATAGATAGATAGATAGATAATAGATAGATAGATAATAGATAGATAGATAGATAGATAGATAGATAATAGATAGATAGATAGAGAATAGATTATAGATAGATAATAGATAATAGATAGATAATAGATAGATAGATAATAGATAGATAGATAATAGATAGATAGATAATAGATAGATAGATAATAGATATATAGATAATAGATAGATAGATAGATAGATAGATGATAGATGATAGATAGATAGATAGATAGATAATAGATAGATAGATAGATAGATAGATAATAGATAGATAGATAGATAGATAGATAATAGATAGATAGATAGATAATAGACAGATAGATAGATAGATAGATAATAGATAGATAATAGATAGATAGATAGATAGATAGATAGATAGATAGATAGATAGATAATAGATAGTAGATAGATAATAGATAGATAGATAGATAGATAATAGATAGATAGATAGATAGATAGATAGATAGATAGATAGATAATAGATAGATAGATAGATAGATAGATAGATAGATAGATAGATAGATAGATAGATAATAGATAGATAGATAATAGATAGATGATAGATAGATGATAGATAGATGATAAATAGATAATAGATAGATAGATAATAGATAGATAGATAATAGATAGATAGATAGATAGATAGATAATAGATAGATAGATAGATAGATAGATAGATAATAGATAGATAGATAGATAGATAGATAGATAGATAGATAGATAATAGATAGTAGATAGATAATAGATAGATAGATAGATAGATAATAGATAGATAGATAGATAGATAGATAGATAGATAGATAGATAGATAATAGATAGATAGATAATAGATAGATGATAGATAGATGATAGATAGATGATAAATAGATAATAGATAGATAGATAATAGATAGATAGATAATAGATAGATAGATAGATAGATAATAGATAGATAGATAGATAGATAGATAGATAGATAATAGATAGATAGATAATAGATAGATAGATAATAGATAGATAGATAGATAATAGATAGATAGATAATAGATAGATAGATAGATAGATAGATAGATAGATAGATAGATAATAGATAGATAGATAGAGAATAGATTATAGATAGATAATAGATAATAGATAGATAATAGATAGATAGATAATAGATAGATAGATAATAGATAGATAGATAATAGATAGATAGATAATAGATAGATAGATAATAGATAGATAGATAATAGATATATAGATAATAGATAGATAGATAGATAGATAGATAATAGATAGTAGATAGATAATAGATAGATAGATAGATAGATAGATAATAGATAGATAGATAGATAGATAGATAGATAGATAGATAGATAGATAGATAGATAGATAGATAATAGATAGATGATAGATAGATGATAGATAGATGATAAATAGATAATAGATAGATAGATAATAGATAGATAGATAATAGATAGATAGATAGATAGATAATAGATAGATAGATAGATAGATAGATAATAGATAGATAGATAATAGATAGATAGATAGATAATAGATAGATAGATAATAGATAGATAGATAGATAGATAGATAGATAGATAATAGATAGATAGATAGAGAATAGATTATAGATAGATAATAGATAATAGATAGATAATAGATAGATAGATAATAGATAGATAGATAATAGATAGATAGATAATAGATAGATAGATAATAGATAGATAGATAATAGATATATAGATAATAGATAGATAGATAGATAGATAGATAGATAGATAGATAGATAGATAGATGATAGATGATAGATAGATAGATAGATAGATAGATAGATAGATAATAGATAGATAGATAGATAGATAGATAGATAGATAATAGATAGATAGATAGATAGATAGATAATAGATAGATAGATAGATAATAGACAGATAGATAGATAGATAGATAATAGATAGATAATAGATAGATAGATAGATAGATAGATAGATAGATAGATAGATAATAGATAGTAGATAGATAATAGATAGATAGATAGATAGATAATAGATAATAGATAGATAATAGATAGATAATAGATAGATAGATAGATAATAGATAGATAGATAATAGATAGATAGATAGATAATAGATAGATATTAGATAGATAGATAGATAGATAGATAGATAATAGATAGATAGATAGATAGATAGATAGATAGATAGATAGATAGATAGATAGATAGATAGATAGATAATAGATAATAGATAGATAATAGATAATAGATAGATAATAGATAGATAGATAGATAGATAGATAATAGATAGATAGATAGATAGATAGATAATAGATAGATAGATAGATAGATAATAGATAATAGATAGATAATAGATAGATAGATAGATAGATAATAGATAGATAGATAATAGATAGATAGATAGATAGATAGATAGATAGATAGATAATAGATAGATAGATAATAGATAGATAGATAGATAATAGATAGATATTAGATAGATAGATAGATAGATAGATAATAGATAGATAGATAGATAGATAGATAGATAATAGATACATAGATAATAGATAGATAGATAATAGATAGATAGATAGATAGATAGATAGATAGATAGATAGATAGATAGATAGATAGATAGATAGATAGATAGATAATAGATAATAGATAGATAATAGATAGATAGATAGATAGATAGATAGATAGATAGATAGATAATAGATAGATAGATAGATAGATAATAGATAGATAATAGATAGATAGATAGATAGATAGATAGATAGATAGATAATAGATAGATAGATAATAGATAGATAGATAGATAGATAGATAATAGATAGATAGATAATAGATAGATAGATAGATAATAGATAGATATTAGATAGATAGATAGATAGATAGATAGATAGATAGATAGATAATAGATAGATAGATAGATAGATAGATAGATAGATGATAGATAGATAGATAGATAGATAGATAGATAGATAGATAGATAGATAGATAGATAATAGATAGATAGATAATAGATAGATAGATAGATAGATAGATAGATAGATAGATAGATAGATAATAGATAGATAATAGATAGATAGATAGATAATAGATAGATATTAGATAGATAGATAGATAGATAGATAGATAGATAGATAGATAGATAATAGATAGATAGATAGATAGATAGATAGATAGATAATAGATAGATAGATAATAGATAGATAGATAATAGATAGATAGATAGATAGATAGATAGATAGATAGATAGATAGATAGATAGATAGATAGATAATAGATAGATAGATAGATAGATAATAGATAATAGATAGATAATAGATAGATAGATAGATAGATAGATAGATAGATAGATAGATAGATAATAGATAGATAGATAATAGATAGATAGATAGATAGATAGATAGATAGATAGATAGATAGATAATAGATAGATAGATAATAGATAGATAGATAGATAATAGATAGATATTAGATAGATAGATAGATAGATAGATAGATAGATAGATAGATAGATAGATAATAGATAGATAGATAGATAATAGATAGATAGATAGATAGATAGATAGATAGATAGATAGATAGATAATAGATACATAGATAATAGATAGATAGATAATAGATAGATAGATAGATAGATAGATAGATAGATAGATAGATAATAGATAGATAATAGATAGATAGATAGATAATAGATAGATATTAGATAGATAGATAGATAGATAGATAGATAGATAGATAGATAGATAATAGATAGATAGATAGATAGATAGATAGATAGATAATAGATAGATAGATAATAGATAGATAGATAATAGATAGATAGATAGATAGATAGATAGATAGATAGATAGATAGATAATAGATAGATAGATAGATAGATAGATAATAGATAATAGATAGATAATAGATAGATAGATAGATAGATAGATAGATAGATAGATAGATAGATAATAGATAGATAGATAATAGATAGATAGATAGATAGATAGATAGATAGATAGATAGATAGATAGATAGATAGATAATAGATAGATAGATAATAGATAGATAGATAGATAATAGATAGATATTAGATAGATAGATAGATAGATAGATAGATAGATAGATAGATAGATAGATAATAGATAGATAGATAGATAATAGATAGATAGATAGATAGATAGATAGATAGATAGATAGATAGATAGATAATAGATACATAGATAATAGATAGATAGATAATAGATAGATAGATAGATAGATAGATAGATAGATAGATAGATAATAGATAGATAGATAATAGATAATAGATAGATAGATAATAGATAATAGATAGATAATAGATAGATAGATAGATAGATAGATAGATAATAGATAGATAGATAGATAGATAGATAGATAGATAGATAGATAATAGATAGATAGATAGATAGATAGATAGATAATAGATAGATAATAGATAGATAATAGATAGATAGATAGATAATAGATAGATAGATAGATAGATAATAGATAGATAGATAGATAGATGATAGATAGATAGATAGATAGATAGATAGATAGATAGATAGATAATAGATAGATAGATAGATAATAGATAGATAATAGATAGATAATAGATAGATAGATAGATAATAGATAGATAGATAGATAGATAATAGATAGATAGATAGATAGATGATAGATAGATAGATAGATAGATAGATAGATAGATAGATAATAGATAGATAGATAGATAGATAGATAGATAATAGATAGATAGATAGATAGATAGATAATAGATAGATAGATAGATAATAGATAGATAATAGATAGATAGACGATAGATAGATAGACGATAGATAGATAGATAGATAGATAGATAGATAGATAGATAGATAGATAGATAGATAATAGATAGATAGATAGAGAATAGATTATAGATAGATAATAGATAATAGATAGATAATAGATAGATAGATAATAGATAGATAGATAATAGATATATAGATAATAGATAGATAGATAGATAGATAGATAGATAGATAGATAGATAGATAGATAGATAGATGATAGATGATAGATAGATAGATAGATAGATAGATAGATAATAGATAGATAGATAGATAGATAATAGATAGATAGATAGATAGATAATAGATAGATAGATAGATAATAGACAGATAGATAGATAGATAGATAATAGATAGATAATAGATAGATAGATAGATAGATAGATAGATAGATAGATAGATAGATAGATAATAGATAGATAGATAGATAGATAATAGATAATAGATAGATAATAGATAGATAATAGATAGATAGATAGATAATAGATAGATAGATAATAGATAGATAGATAGATAATAGATAGATATTAGATAGATAGATAGATAGATAATAGATAGATAGATAGATAGATAGATAGATAGATAGATAGATAGATAGATAGATAGATAGATAATAGATAGATAGATAATAGATAGATAGATAGATAGATAGATAGATAATAGATAATAGATAGATAATAGATAGATAGATAGATAGATAATAGATAGATAGATAGATAGATAGATAGATAGATAATAGATAGATAGATAGATAATAGATAGATAGATAATAGATAGATAGATAATAGATAGATAGATAGATAGATAGATAATAGATAGATAGATAGATAGATAGATAGATAGATAGATAATAGATAGATAGATAATAGATAGATATTAGATAGATAGATAGATAGATAGATAGATAGATAGATAGATAGATAGATAATAGATAGATAGATAGATAGATAGATAGATAGATAGATAGATAGATAGATAATAGATAGATAGATAGATAATAGATAGATAGATAATAGATAGATAGATAATAGATAGATAGATAGATAGATAGATAGATAGATAGATAGATAGATAGATAGATAGATAGATAATAGATAGATAATAGATAGATAATAGATAGATAGATAATAGATAGATAGATAGATAGATAGATAGATAGATAATAGATAGATAGATAGATAATAGATAATAGATAGATAGATAATAGATAGATAGATAATAGATAATAGATAGATAATAGATAGATAGATAGATAGATAATAGATAGATAGATAGATAGATAGATAGATAGATAGATAATAGATAGATAGATAGATAGATAGATAATAGATAATAGATAGATAATAGATAGATAGATAGATAGATAGATAGATAGATAATAGATAGATAGATAATAGATAGATAGATAGATAGATAGATAATAGATAGATAGATAATAGATAGATAGATAGATAATAGATAGATATTAGATAGATAGATAGATAGATAGATAGATAGATAGATAATAGATAGATAGATAGATAGATAGATAGATAGATAGATAATAGATACATAGATAATAGATAGATAGATAATAGATAGATAGATAGATAGATAGATAGATAGATAGATAATAGATAGATAGATAATAGATAATAGATAGATAGATAATAGATAGATAGATAGATAGATAGATAGATAGATAGATAGATAGATAGATAATAGATAGATAGATAATAGATAGATAATAGATAGATAGATAGATAATAGATAGATAGATAGATAGATGATAGATAGATAGATAGATAGATGATAGATAGATAGATAGATAGATAGATAGATAGATAGATAGATAGATAGATAATAGATAGATAGATAGATAGATAGATAGATAGATAGATAATAGATAGATAGATTGATTGATAGATAGATAGATAGATAGATAGATAGATAGATAGATAGATAGATAATAGATAGATAGATAGATAGATAGATAGATAGATAGATAATAGATAGATAGATAGATAGATAATAGATAATAGATAGATAATAGATAGATAGATAGATAGATAGATAGATAGATAGATAGATAGATAGATAGATAATAGATAGATAGATAGATAGATAATAGATAATAGATAGATAATAGATAGATAGATAGATAGATAGATAGATAGATAGATAGATAGATAGATAGATAGATAGATAATAGATAGATAGATAATAGATAGATAGATAGATAGATAGATAATAGATAGATAGATAATAGATAGATAGATAGATAGATAATAGATAGATAGATAGATAGATAGATAGATAATAGATAGATAGATAGATAGATAGATAGATAGATAATAGATAGATAGATAGATAGATAGATAGATAGATAGATAGATAGATAGATAATAGATAGATAGATAATAGATAGATAGATAGATAGATAGATAGATAGATAGATAGATAGATAATAGATAGATAGATAATAGATAGATAGATAGATAATAGATAGATATTAGATAGATAGATAGATAGATAGATAGATAGATAGATAGATAGATAGATAGATAATAGATAGATAGATAGATAGATAGATAGATAGATAGATAGATAGATAGATAATAGATACATAGATAATAGATAGATAGATAATAGATAGATAGATAGATAGATAGATAGATAGATAGATAGATAGATAGATAGATAATAGATAGATAGATAGATAGATAGATAATAGATAATAGATAGATAATAGATAGATAGATAGATAGATAGATAGATAGATAGATAGATAGATAGATAATAGATAGATAGATAATAGATAGATAGATAGATAGATAGATAGATAATAGATAGATAGATAATAGATAGATAGATAGATAATAGATAGATATTAGATAGATAGATAGATAGATAGATAGATAGATAGATAGATAGATAATAGATAGATAGATAGATAGATAGATAGATAGATAATAGATAGATAGATAGATAGATAGATAGATAGATAGATAATAGATACATAGATAATAGATAGATAGATAATAGATAGATAGATAGATAGATAGATAGATAATAGATAGATAGATAATAGATAATAGATAGATAGATAATAGATAATAGATAGATAATAGATAGATAGATAGATAGATAGATAGATAGATAATAGATAGATAGATAGATAGATAGATAGATAGATAGATAATAGATAGATAATAGATAGATAATAGATAGATAGATAGATAGATAGATAATAGATAGATAATAGATAGATAATAGATAGATAGATAGATAATAGATAGATAGATAGATAGATAATAGATAGATAGATAGATAGATGATAGATAGATAGATAGATAGATAGATAGATAGATAGATAGATAGATAGATAATAGATAGATAGATAATAGATAGATAGATAGATAATAGATAGATAGATAGATAGATAATAGATAGATAGATAGATAGATAGATGATAGATAGATAGATAGATAGATAGATAGATAGATAGATAGATAGATAGATAGATAATAGATAGATAGATAGATAGATAGATAGATAGATAGATAGATAGATAATAGATAGATAGATAGATAGATAGATAATAGATAGATAGATAGATAGATAGATAATAGATAGATAATAGATAGATAGACGATAGATAGATAGACGATAGATAGATAGATAGATAGATAGATAGATAGATAGATAGATAATAGATATAGATAGATAGATAGATAGATAGTAGAGGCACTCATGAGTTTTGAGTAAGAGTATGTAAATATGGATTATTCTGTCCAAGTGTTTGATGAATCGTTGTCCATCTTTCTCAAGGCATGAAAAATATGAAGTCCATCTTTGCCAAGATTTGGTGCCCATACAAGCCATGTATGGTAATCAATAGTAGATAGATAGATTCATACATACATATATACATACATAGTAGAGGTCATATGTTTTGAGCAGGAGTTTGTAAATAAGGATTATTCTGTACAATTTTTCGATGGATTGCAGTCCATCTTTTTGAGGCTTACCAAAGATGAAGTCCATCTTTGTCAAGGCTTGATTCCCATACTACTCATATAAAATCACAGATAGATAGATAGATGATAGATAGATAGATAGATAGATAGATAGATAGATAGATAATAGATAGATAGATAGATAGATAGATAGATAGATAGATAGATAGATAATAGATAGATAGATAGATAGATACAGTTGTGGCCAAAATTATTCAACCCCCACTGAAATTGAGTGTTTTGGCCAGTTTGACATTGCTTTTGATCATTCAGTCATCTTGCTTACATTTACATTAAAGAGGCACTTGTAGGTCAGACAAATATAACATAACAGTTATAATGAAATAACCACAAATGTCTTTTCTGTGCTCACAGCATTATCAGTTTTATTCAACCCCCAAGTGACATTCAATCTTAGTACTTAGTACAGCATCCTTTTACAGTTATAACAGCTTTTAAACGTGAAGCATAGCTTGACACAAGTGTCTTGCAGCGATCTACGGGTATCTTCGCCCATTCTTCATGGGCAAAGGCCTCCAGTTCAGTCACATTCTTAGGCTTGCGCACTGCAACTGCTTTCTTTAAGTCCCACCAGAGGTTCTCAATCGGATTTAAGTCTGGTGACTGCGATGGCCACTCCAAAATGTTCCAGCCTTTCCTCTGCAACCATGCTCTAGTGGACTTGGAGGTATGCTTGGGATCATTGTCCTGTTGAAAGGTCCAACGTCTCCCAAGCCTCAGGTGTGTGACGGACTGCATCACGTTTCCATCCAATATCTCCTGGTACTGAAGAGAATTCATGGTACCTTGCACACGCTGAAGCTTCCCTGTACCTGCAGAAGCAAAACAGCCCCAAAGCATGATTGACCCTCCACCATGCTTCACAGTAGGCAAGGTGTTCTTTTCATCATAGGCCTTGTTCTTCCTCCTCCAAACATAGCGTTGATCCATGGGCCCAAACAGTTCTAATTTTGTTTCATCAGTCCACAGAACACTATCCCACAACTTTTGTGGTTTGTCCACATGGCTTTTGGCATACTGCAGTCGACTCTTCTTATTCTTTGGAGACAGCAAGGGGGTACGCCTGGGAGTTCTGGCACGGAGGCCTTCATTACGCAGTGTGCGTCTTATTGTCTGGGCTGAAACTTCTGTACCCACATCTGACAAATCTTTTCTCAGTTCCTCAGCAGTCACACGGGGACTTCTCTCCACTCTACGCTTCAGGTAGCGCACAGCAGTCGAAGTCAGCATCTTCTTTCTGCCACGACCAGGTAGCGTTTCAACAGTGCCCTTTGCCTTGAATTTGCGAATGATGCTTCCTAAGGTGTCTCTTGGTATGTTTAACATCTTTGCAATCTTCTTATAGCCATTGCCCTTCCTGTGAAGAGAAATCACCTCTTCTCTTGTCTTCCTGGACCATTCTCTTGCCTTCACCATGTTTGTAACCACACCAGTAAATGTCTAGAAGGAGCTGAGTATCACAGTCATTTTAAAGCTGCCTAATTGGTGCTTATTATGCTTGATTGCTGCTCGGTGACATCCACAGGTGTTTTCAATACCTGATGGAAAGCACCTGTATGAACCTCTGTTCTTCAGAGTGGTAGTCTTTAAGGGGTTGAATAATTGTGGCAATGAAGAAACCACATAAGAACCATTTACTACTGTATTACATAAACAATTGATGTCATTTTAGTTGCATTTGGGTAGTTACAACGTCCTTGTAGGATTTGATTCTGAATACAATTCCAAATGTACACTATAGTCCCTAAACCCCTTTACAGCATTGGGGGTTGAATAATTTTGGCCACAACTGTAGATAGATAGATAATAGATAGATAGATAGATAGATAGATAGATAGATGATAGATAGATAGATAGATAGATAGATAGATAGATAATAGATAGATAGATAGATAGATAGATAGATAATAGATAGATAATAGATAGATAGATAGATAGATAGATAGATAGATAGATAATAGATAGATAGATAGATAGATAGATAGATAGATAGATAGATAGATAGATAGATAATAGATAGATAGATAGTAGAGGCACTCATGGGTTTTGAGTACGTGAACATGGATTATTCTGTCCAAGTGTTTGATGAATTGCAGTCCATCTTTCTCAAGGCATAAAAAAGAAGTCCATGTTTGCCAAGATTTGGTGCCCATAAGGTATGTATGGCAACCAACAGGAAATAGATACATACATAGTAGAGGTCATATGTTTTAAGCAAGAGTTTGTAGATAAGGATTATTCTGTCCAAGATAGATAGATGATAGTAGAGGCACTCGTGGATTTTGAGTAGGGTTATGTAAATAAGGATTAGTCTGTCCAGCTTTTTGATGGATCTTTGTAAAGGCTTAACCAAGATGAAGTCCATCTTTGTCAAGGCTTTATTCCCATACAACTCATATAAAATAACAAATAGATAGATAATAGATAGATAGATAGATAGATAATAGATAGATAGATAGAT
>NW_028318905.1:0-22500 GCF_062004578.1 Staurois parvus | reverse complement strand
GAGAAAGATAGGCTCCAATCCCGTGAAGCTTTGTACAGAATAAACTCCTCTTGTCTGAAGACATTCTCCCGTCCACGACCAGTGAATGCCTCTACTACTATCTGCTGATTTTTACTTTGCCGTAGTGCACCCGGCAGACAACCCTGGTCAGTGTTCAATGATTTCCATTGGATTGTATGGTTATCAGGCACACCTCAGCATTTGGTGCTTGGTTGGTTGTAAGGGACATGAAGTGTGTAGAAAACATTGACCACACCATGGGACATGGCCTTGAACATGGACACCAGACAAGGTAGAACTATGGACTAATTCTATGGATGCCAAGTTCTGATTCTTTATAAGGTTTAGGGGGAAAAAAACCATTTGGCAGACCAGGCAGTCTTTTCCCAATCTTCAGTCCAGTGTTGGTGATCTGGTGACTCCTGTAGCCTCATTTTCCTCCTCTTAGCCATCAGGAGAGGATCCCTTCTGATGTTCCAGTCTGACCTGCAAGGATCCCATGATGTGTGTTCCAAGATGGCGATCTATTGGAGCAGTTGGGGGCTTCCTAAACAAGTCTGTCCATTCTCCTCTGACCTCTCTCATTAGGAAGGTGTTTTGTCCACAGGACAGCTACTCACCCTGGAGGTCCATTTCTCCTGGCCGCTGTTACTGACACAATCACTTGTGCAGGGCCAGGACAAGGGGTGGGCACAAGGGGTGGCTACCCTGGGAACTGTTGTATCATGTCATCGGGGGGGGACACTACAAGGAGATTGGGGGGAGGGGATTTGTGTTGGAAGGGAGAATTTAGGGGGCGGCAGGGGGTAAGAATTGTTCTAGGAGGGGAGATTTGGAAAGTGGTTATTTGGGGAATTTGTGTTGGGAGGGGGGAGGGGAAAAGAGGAGTTATTCTAGGAGGGGGGATTTGGGCAGGTTTGTGCTAGACGGTAATATGGTAAGGGGGGTATTTGTGCTAGGAGGGGATTTTTTTTTGGGGGGGGGATTGTGCTAATACGGGGGACTGGGTGGCAATTTGTGCTGGGAGGAGTGATTTGGAATTGGGGGAAGAGGATTTGTGCTTGGAGGGGAAACTTGAGGGCAGAAGATTTGTACTAGGAGGAGGACATTTTTGGAGGGGAGACTTGTGATGGGGCATGGGGGGGGGGGGGGGGGAAGAGGATTTGAGCTGGGGAGATGGGGGGGGCAAAGATTTGGGGGGAAGGGGGATTTCAGCAAAGCGAGTAGATTTGGACTGGTCAGAGGGAGAATTTTTGCTTAGGGGGTAAGGGACGGGATTCATGCTCAATTTTTGGGGGAGGGGGAATTTGGATGATCTTGTCCCGGCAAAGCACTTACAGGAACTACAACTTGCAAATGATTTCCCTATCAGAAGAAGTCCTGATGAAGACAAATCATTGGCCCGTAAAACACGTTGGCTGCCTCTTGTTTCCCTAATGTATTATTATGATAGGACTTTGGGCGCTTGAGACCACTGTATGGCGCTCTTTTGATTTTTTAACTCTGGGATTTCTCGAGTTGGGTGGCTTCCACTTCTTGGAGGGTAGGAAGAGTCTTATCTCAACCAATCATTAGGCTCAACCAATGACACTCCTTCTCATGAGTCAAGGATCAGCATCCAATGCTTCATCTCCCTCCATTGGATAACTGTTAATTTTACAGCAGTGCTTATCAACCTAAGTGTAGAGGACCTCAACTGTGGCCCCCACATCCCCAACGGCCACACATGTCTGCATGTCTGTTGTCAGAAATTGCAGACGTCCTGGAAATGACGATCAGAGATTGTGGACTTTTTTTTTACAGGTTTGGTTGGAGACTCGAAAAATGCCGTTGAAGACAGAGAGAGATCGCCTGCCGATCGCCGCCATTACTAGTTTAAAAAACAAAATCCCATTATCTATACCGCCATTTTTAAATGCTAAAACTTTCACGTAAACCAATTCATTTCCACGTATCGGGATTTTTTTGTAGCAAAGACTACATTTTGTCCGAAATTTATCACGAAATTTGATTTTTAACATTTTTTTACCAGCACAAAGTCAAAAATATAGTTTTTTTTCTCAAAATTGTCGGTCTTTTTTTTTTCATAGCGCAAAAAAAATAAAAAAAACGCACAGGCGATCGAATACCGCAGAAAGACAGCTCAATTCATGGGAAAAAAAGGGCCGCAAATTTCATTTGGGTGCAGCGTTGCATGACCGCGCAATTGTCAGTTAAACTAACGCAGCGCCGTAACGCAAAAAATGGCCTGGTCAGAAAGGGAGGGGGGGAGAAATCCTCTGGAGGGGGAGGGGTTAAGTTGGTTGTAATCCTCAGACATGAAATATAAACAAAGCACATCCCTCTATAGTGTGAATACCGTGTGATCCGATTCTGGTGCGGACTAAAAAAGGGTCCTGCACTTTTTAGTTGCGGGTGCGGTTGGAGCCGTACAAAATGTATGACTCAAATCACACCGCACAGAAATCGCATGGGATTTGGGCAGGAATGCGGCGCAGTTCCTGTGGGAATCACATGCGATGTACCGGACCGTGTCAGTGTGAACCCGGACTTACAAGCGAAACACAATCTGCTGCAGGGAAAAGTCCCTTCCCTTTCCAAAAAAAAAAAACCGCACCGGCTCAAAACGCACAGATGTGAACTAGATCCACAGAAAACCATGTTAACCCCTCGCCTACCGGGCACTTCTACCCCCTTCCTGCCTACAGGGCACTTCTACCCCCTTCCTGCCCCCTCGCCTACCGGGCACTTCTACCCCCTTCCTGCCCCCTCGCCTACCGGGCACTTCTACCCCCTTCCTGCCCCCTCGCCTCCCGGGCACTTCTACCCCCTTCCTGCCTACAGGGCACTTCTACCCCCTTCCTGCCTACAGGGCACTTCTACCCCCTTCCTGCCTACAGGACACTTCTACCCCCTTCCTGCCTACAGGGCACTTCTACCCCCTTCCTGCCTACCGGGCACTTCTACCCCCTTCCAGTCCAGGCCAAGTTTCAGCTTTCAGCGCTGTCACACTTTGAATGACAATTGCGCGGTCATGCCACACTGTACCCATATGAAATTGTTTTCACTTTTTTCACACAAATAGAGCTTTCTTCTGGTGGTATTTCGTTGCTGCTGGGGGTTTTATTTTTTGTGCTATAAACAAAAAACCGCAAAACATTTGAAAAAAAAAGTTTTTCGTAGTTTCTATTATAACATTTTGCAAACAGGTAATTGTTCACCTTCACTCTCTGGCATTCAAGTAACATCAAAGTAGTCTAGGAACCTTCATGCGACCAAAGTCCCGTGTTAGGGTTAAGGGCTGTGGGCTAGGGTTGAGGTTAAGGGTTAAATATTAGGATTAGGGTTAATGGCTGGGTTTAGGGTAAAATGTTAGGGTTAGAGTTCAATGTTAGGGTTAGGGGTCATTATTAGGGTTAGGGGTCATTAATAGGGTTAGGGGTCATTAATAGGGTTAGGGGTCATTGTTAGGATTCAATGTTAGGGTTAGGGGTCATTGTTAGCGTTAGGGGTCATTGTTAGCGTTCAATGTTAGGGTTAGGGGTCATTGTTAGGGTTCAATGTTAGGGTTAGGGGTCATTGTTAGGATTAGAGTTCAATGTTAGGGTTAGGGGTCATTGTTAGGATTAGAGTTCAATGTTAGGGTAGGGGTCATTAATAGGGTTAGGGGTCATTGTTAGAGTTCAATGTTAGGGGTCATTGTTAGGGATCAATGTTAGTGTTAGGGTTAGGGGTCATTGTTAGGGTTAGGGGTCATTGTTAGGGTTAGGGGTCATTGTTAGGATTCAATGTTAGGGTTAAGGGTCATTGTTAGGGATCAATGTTAGTGTTAGGGGTCATTGTTAGGGTTCAATGTTAGGGTTAGGGGTCATTGTTAGGGTTCAATGTTAGGGTTAGGGGTCATTGTTAGGGTTCAATGTTAGGGTTAGGGGTCATTGTTAGGGTTCAATGTTAGGGTTAGGGGTCATTGTTAGGGTTCAATGTTAGGGTTAGGAGTCAATGTTAGGATTAGGGGTCATTGTTAGGGTTCAATGTTAGGGTTAGGGGTCATTGTTAGGGTTCAATGTTAGGGTTAGGGGTCATTGTTAGGGTTCAATGTTAGGGTTAGGGGTCATTGTTAGGGTTCAATGTTAGGGTTAGGGGTCATTGTTAGGGTTCAATGTTAGGGGTCAATGTTAGGATTAGGGGTCATTGTTAGGGTTCAATGTTAGGGGTCATTGTTAGGGTTCAATGTTAGGGTTCAATGTTAGGGTTAGGGGTCATTGTTAGGGCTCAATGTTAGGGTTAGGGGTCATTGTTAGGGTTCATTGTTAGGGTTCAATGATAGGGCTAGGGTTCAGTGTTAGGGTTAGGGGTCATTGTTAGGGCTCAATGTTAGGGTTAGGGGTCATTGTTAGGGTTCATTGTTAGGGTTCAATGGTAGGATTAGGGTTAAATGTAAGGGTTAATGGCTTGGGTTAGAGGTCATTGTTATGGTTAGTGTTGAGGTTCATTTTTAGCGTTAGGGTTAAATGTAAGGGTTAGGGGTCATTGTTAGGGTTTAGTGTTAGTGTTAGTGTTAGGGGTCATTGTTAGGGTTTAATGTTAGGGTTAGGGGTCATTGTTAGGGTTTAGTGTTAGGGGTCATTGTTTTCTATTAGCAAAACAAAAGATGCAAAACGCGTCAAAAACGGCCGTTCAAAAATGCAAACCGAAAAAAGTCATCAGCCGCAAGCTGCGTGGATGTGAACCCAGCCTTAGATTTCATTTCTGGCTGTGCGGGTGGAGCTCCCCTTTAACTCCTCAGACACAATGTAACAATCCGGCGGAGGATTCCTCCCTCTTAGGCTGGAAGAGATCCGTTGTAATTCGTAGAATGATGTCACGCTTCCTGAATTCTGCGGCCAGTCGGGACGCGGAAACACGCGGCAACGTATTTCAGGGCGAGGAGAAGGTTTTTTTGGCGGGCACAGAGGGAAAAGCGACACTTCTTGGTGAAGCCGCTCGCCCTTCCCCGCGTTCTTCCTCGCTCGCCCTCCGGTCGTTCCGTCTCGCCCGCACATTCCTGATTTCCTAGCTAAACAGACCTGTTTCAAATATTACTCCTGTTGCCGTGGCGACGGTTCTATTTTCGGGTGGGGATGGTGTCATGTATTGGCGGGGTGTGCCGCGGCCAGCGACGGAGGGGAAGGGCCGTCCGCCGGCACCCGTCCCATTAATAGGACATGTGAGGCCGAGGCCTGTCTGTCACGCCTATCGGAGGTCCAACACAGGGCCGCAGCTGTCACTTTAACATGTTGCGGGTGCTGGGATCACCGCTGTGACGCTCGCTACCTATCTGAATATTTTAAAGTAGATGCAAAACTAACATCATTCCTGGTTGATCCCACCATGAAGGACCTTGTTCAGGCGCTTCCTGTTATTGGGTGACAACGCTCTGTCCCTGTCACTTAATGGGCTTATGAGTTGTCACCCAGTCACCTAGTCTCCCAATGGAAGCGGCCATTTCAGCACACAGGCATGGCCCACTGTTGTCACCATCAGAAAACCAGCAATGGCCAGTGCCGTGCATAGAGATAGGAAGAGGCTGTGGGGGATCAAGTGAGCATTTCAACACAGTTGTCACCGTCAGGAAAACCATTCTGAGAAATGCCGTGCAGCCATTGAGCGAGGAGACGGGGAGAGGCTGCAAAGAGGCTGCAGGAGATCAGCAGCTGTGAGACGTCACAATGATACAACAATGTGAACATTTTCTGAAATGCGGGGAGATTTGGACTAGAACTGTCTCCCAATTGTGCTCCTGTGTTGTCACCCTGCCAGTAGATCTATTATTTTTCTACTTCCTGTTATAGGGTGACAACACTCTCTTCCTGTCTCACAATTGTTCTCCTATGTTGTCACCCTGCCAGTAGATTGTTGATCCTGACAGAAGATCTGTTATTTGTCTACTTCCTGTTATAGGGTGACAATGCTCTCTCCCTGTCTCCCATTTGTGCTCTGTGTTGTCACTCTGTCAGTAGATTTGTTGTTTTTCTACTTCCTGTTATACAGACAATGCTCCATCCCTGTCTCCATATTGTGCTCCCTTGTTGTCACCCTGCCAGTAGATTTGTTATTTTTCTAGTTCCTGATAGAGGGTGACAACGCTCTGTCCCTGTCTCCGAAGTGTGCTCCCATGCTGTCACCCTGCAAGTAGATTGTTGATCCTTACAGTAGACCTTTTATTTTTATACTTCCTATTTTAGGGTGACAACGCTCTCTCCCTGTCTCCCATTTGTATTCCTGTGTTGTCACCCTATAACAGGAAGTAGAAAAATAACAAATCTACTAGCAGGGTGACAACACAGGAGCACACTTGGCAGACAGGGAGAGAGCATTGTCACCCTATAACAGGAAGTAGACAAATAACAGATCTACTGCCAGGATCAGCAATCTAGTGGCAGGGTGACAACACACAAGCGCACTTGGGGGACAGGGACAAAGCGTTGTCACCCTATATGATGGTGGGTGACGGTGAGTGCATGGTGGGTGATCATGGGTGACAGTGGGTGCTTGGTGGGTGACGATGGGTGATGGTGGGTGACGATGGGAGATGGTGGGTTACGGTGGGTGACAGTGTGTGCTTGGTGAGTGATAGTGGGTGATGGTGGGTGCATGGTGGGTGCTTGATGGGTGATGGTAGATGATGATGGGTGACGGTGGGTGATGGTGGGTAACGGTGGGTGCTTGGTGGGTGATGGTGGGTGACAATGGGTTATGGTGGGTGACAGTGGGTGATAGTGGATGATGGTGGGTGATGGTGAGTGACGGTGGGGGATGGTGAGTGACAATGGGTGATGGTGGGTATTGTTGAGTGACAATGTGTGATGGTGGTTGCATGGTGGATGATGGTGAGTGTTGGGTGATGGTGGGTGACAATGGGTGATGGTGGGTGACATTGGGTGCATGGTGGGTGATGCTGGGTGACAATGGGTGATGGTGGATGATGGTAGGGGATGGTGGGTAATGGTTGGGGATGAGTGATGGGGGATGATGGTGGGTGACGGTGAGTGATGGTGGGGGATGGTGGGTGATAGGTGATGGTGGGTGACAATGGGTGACGGTGGGTAATGCTAGGTGATGGTGGGTGCATGGTGGGTGATGGTGAGTGATAGTGGGGGATGGTGGGTGTTGGGTGATGGTGGGTGACAATGGGTGACGGTGGGTGATGGGAAAGGAAAAGGGAAAGGAAAGGAAAGAGAGAAAGGGAAGAAAGAAAGGAAGGGAGAGAAAGGAAGGGAGAGAGAGAGAGAGAGAAAGGAGAGAAAGAAAGAGAGGAGGAAAGAAAGAAAGAAAAAGAAAAAAAGAAAGAGAGGAAGGGAGCGAGGGTGGAAGAACTTGTGCTTAAGAGAAAGGAAGGTATGGAGGAAGGAAGGGAGGGAAGGAGGGAGGGAGGATGGAAGACGGGGGGGGGGGGGGTTGGGGTGAGGGTGAGGTCGATGGACGGAGTTAGTTCACCTTTACATTTACAGCCTGCGTGTGTCCTACCTAGGGCCGGGACAAGGGGTGGGCCTGAGGGGCGGCTGCCCTGGGTGCAGCAGTTTACTGTATGGATGGGGGCACCAGTGAGCTCATTCTGATACAAAGCATTTTCACAAGCGGATTACTGCTGGGGGCAGCACCCCTAATCCCGTACATAATGAAGGGGGCGCAGTTTGGCTTCTTTGCCCTGGGCGCTGGATGACCTTGTCCCAGGCATTGATTCCCCATGTTTTAGTGCGACAGGATTGGACGCACATGAACTAACGAGACTTTACATCGCAAAGTAAAAAGATTTTTGTAGCAACCAGTGCTGTATTTAGGGTTTGTGTTGCCCCGCCCCCCACCTGCAACCTCCCCCCTACCTACCATGCCCCCCTACATAACAACACCCCAATCCCCCCTCAACCAGACTAACCATCACAGCTCTCTGGCCTCCTTGGCTCAACACAGGACAACCAACGCCCCCTTTCCCCCCAAAAAAATGCCACCCTAGGCAAGCGCCTTGATTGCCTTGCGGCAAATACGCCCCTGACTGTAACAACAGAATATCTAAAGAGCGTATCTTGAGCTCAGCTGTATATTTTCTGCCTCATCGCTCACCGACAGATCGGGGTGGAGTTGTCCTTTAAGAGCGGATCTGAGCACATCCTACGACCGGCGCTGCAGGACGGATATTGTGGGAAATAGGAAAATAGAAATTCTCGGCACAGAAAACAGTCGGAGTCATACACCTGGGGGATCAAAGTTCTCCCAAACAGCTTTCAAAACATCCCCCCGAGCCGCGGGCGGCATAAATCGTCGCCGCTCCGCCTTAATGCGGTAACAACGATTCCTGGTGGGGTAGGTGCCCAGAGATGGAGCCGAGCATGGGGTCCGCTTATACCAGGGAAAGAAAAAATCAGCCGCCCAGAAAACCGTCCGTATTAATAGGCTGCGACTTGCCGCATGGGCCGCGGCGAGACACGCGCCAATCTTTTCCCGTAATGAGTTAATGCGACAATCGCTCCTCCGCCCAAGCTGCATGAGTCACCCCCCCCCTCCCCGGGGCCGCGAAGGGGTTAACGGGAACAGAGAGAATGGAGGCTTGTTTTCGGTAGCCTGGCGTCATGACTTGGCACTTTCACAGCCTCATTTCCTGCCGTTTGAAAAGCCAACGGTACTTCTAAGTTTAGCCCAAAGAAAAAGCAGTCTTTAATTTAGGACAAAATCAAAACCACCCTTGTAGCTCTGGGCTGACATCAGCAGCGGCTGGAGAAAAAAGGAAAAAAAAACAAAAAAAGCCCAAAACGCCAGCTTGGAAGTCGCATCATCGCTCGTCCGCATCATCGCTCCTCCTTCCTTATCGGCCCGACCTAAGAGGACCCGTCACCGGAGCTGCTGTTAGAAATTCCTGCAACCTGACAGGGCTCTCCCCCCAAGAAAAAAAAAAGACACGCTACTATGCTTCAGTTATCTATGCTTCAGTTATGAATGAACACAGCGGGTGATACAGTACTGATCATTCATTGTGTTCATTCGGGAAAGAGAGTGGTCAATGTGTGGTAAATAATGTGCTTGCAGCTGCTGGTGGGAAGGAGAGGAGGGAAACCTGGAGTACTGCAGGGTTAGGGGCACACGGGGGGGGGGTCATGAGCAGCAGGGGGAAGGCATAGTGCACAGAGGGTGATGGGTGTGGCAGGGGCGGGGCAGTTACTGGAACCAATCCCCTGTATTGCTCTCTCTGTAGCAGCTGAAAGCCAGTGAGAGGGAGAGGAGAAGAAGCCAGATTTCAGCTGCTGCAGGGAGAGCGATACAGGGGATCGGTTCCAGTAATTGCTCCCCCTCCACACCCATCACCCTCTGAAGAAGCCGGCTTTCAGCTGCTGCAGGGGGAGCCATACAGGGGATCGGTTCCAGTAATTGCTCCCCCTCCACACCCATCACCCTCTGAAGAAGCCGGATTTCAGCTGCTGCAGGGAGAGCCATACAGGGGATCGGTCCCAGTAATTGCTCCCCCTCCACACCCATCACCCTCTGAAGAAGCCGGATTTCAGCTGCTGCAGGGGGAGCCATACAGGGGATCGGTTCCAGTAACCCCCCCCCCATCCCACCATGCCGATCACCCTCCGTGCCAACATCCAATACACCCAGCTGCCTGGGCCCCCCTGCTGTCCTGGGCCCCGTACAGGAAGACTGATAGTACCCTCCCCTAATCCATGGCTCACCGACACACAGCCACACATAGAAGGCTGAGAGGTCCCTCCAGCCTGTTCACGGAGGGGGGCAATTTTTAATTTCTCACATTAAAATTTTCAAATTTTTTTGCGGGGCCTAGAAAAAAAAAAGCAGAAGCTATAGAATAAAATGGCGGCTGTTGCAAATTTTTATGTCACATGATATGCGCGCAGCGGTTTGTCAAATGCAAATTGTCGGGAAAAAATACACTAAAATGAGGTGCACACCAACAAAACGTAATGCACATTTTTTGGGGGGTAAAGTGGCAGGAGGCAGAGAAACAGCAGCGCACCGATCTTCCCAGTGAATGGCTGATGCGGGTGGGCGTGTCAGCACAGGCAGGGGGACTGGCGGGATCACCAGTGATTTCACACAAAGAGAACAGGAGATTTTGGAACACGCGGCACGGCAGGCACAGACCAGGAATAGGAAATGTTGGGGTAATAAACGCTTAAAGGGCAACACTGAAAATGATTATTTCCTTTAACCGCCTGCGGACCGCGCATTGTACATATACTGCCACAGTGCAGGCTGCTGCGCAGCATTTCTGGGTAGGGGGTGCGCACGTGCGCCACCCTGGCCCCCCGCTGTGCTGTCATTCACTACAGCACAAGCTGGTCAGACGATGATTTATGGCTGGGACCCGCTGATCAGCTGAACGAATGACTGAAGAGAGCTCTGTGTTGGTAAACAACACAGGGCTCTCTAAAGACAGCAGCGATGCGCCAGTTTTTTCCTCTCCCTGCAAAGCAGTGAGTAAATACCGGCGCACTGCTAAGTAAAACAGCACACAGTACACATCCATAGGCACACAGTTAACCTTTTGATTGCCCCTAGATGTTAACCCTTTCCCAGCCAGTGTCATTAGTACAATATCTGTGTACACTACCAGCACTGATCACTTTATCAGTGTCACTCGCGATGTCAGTGTCAGTTATTCAGTTCCCACCCAGTGTCAGTTAGTGTCAGATTGCCCGCAGCACTATCACAGTCCCAGTGTAAGCCACGGATTCCCGCCATTACTAGTATTAATAAAAAAAATTTCAGTCTACAGGCGTACCTCGGTTTACGAATTTAATTCGTTCTGCGGGACTTTTCGTATTGCGAGAAATTCGTAAACCGAAAGGCGGTTTTCCATAGGAATGCAATGAAAACCAATTAATCCGTTCCGGAGGTCAGAAAAAAGTAAAAATAAAAGTCTCTTATCTGTTCAAAACTCTTTATAAAGTGCACTTTAAAGGCATAAATACTGTTCAGGGACATGATTGAAGAATAATTAGTAAATGCATTGAAAACCAATTAATCCGTTCATATTGCGGGAAAAAATTTGTAAACCGAGGCGTTATTGTCAATGGATTTGTATTCGTTACCCGAAAATTACGTAAACCGAAGAACGCCTGTATGTACAACGTAGTTAGTGGGCGCCAGAACATTCACACAAACCAATCCATAGACACTCACCGGGGTTTGTTTTTACCAAAGACATGGAGCAGAATACATTTCGGCCTAAATTTAAGAAGAAATTAGATTTTTTAAAATTTTTTAATGGTATGTTTTCTTGCAGAAAGTTAAAAAATATTGCTCTTTCAAAATTTTAAAATGTTTGGTCTTTTTTCTTATATAATTAAAGAAAAAGAACAGCGGTGATCAACTACTGCCAAAGGAAAGATCTATTTGCATGAAAATAATGGTACATGATATTGCCAAAAGTATTGGCCCCACCCTCCATATCATGTGATTCAGGTGTTCCAATCCCCTCCATATCATGTGATTCAGGTGTTCCAATCCCCTCCCAATCATGTGATTTGGGTGTTCCAATCCCCTCCCAATCGTGATTCGGGTGTTCCAATCTCCTCCATATCATGTGATTCAGGTGTTCCAATCCCCTCCCAGTCATATGATTCGGGTGTTCCAATCTCCTCCATATCATGTGATTCAGGTGTTCCAATCCCCTCCATATCATGTGATTCAGGTGTTCCAATCCCCTCCCAATCATGTGATTCAGGTGTTCCAATCCCCTCCATATCATGTGGTTCAGGTGTTCCAATCCCCTCCATATCATGTGATTCAGGTGTTCCAATCCCCTCCATATCATGTGATTCGGGTGTTCCAATCCCCTCCATATCATGTGATTCGGGTGTTCCAATCTCCTCCCAATCATGTGATTCAGGTGTTCCAATCCCCTCCCAATCATGTGATTCGGGTGTTCCAATCTCCTCCCAATCATGTGATTCAGGTGTTCCAATCCCCTCCCAGTCATATGATTCGGGTGTTCCAATCTCCTCCATATCATGTGATTCAGGTGTTCCAATCCCCTCCATATCATGTGATTCAGGTGTTCCAATCCCCTCCCAATCCATGTAATTCAGGTGTTCCAATCCCCTCCATATCATGTGATTCAGGTGTTCCAATCCCCTCCATATCATGTGATTCAGGTGCTCCATCCCTCCATGGACACAGGTGTATACAATCAAGCCCCTAGGCATGCAGACGGCTTCTACAAACATTGGTGAAAGAATGGGTCGCTCTCAGGAGCTCAGTGACTCCAAGCGTGGTCCCGTGATAGGTGGCCACCTGGGCAATAAGTCCATCCGGGACATTTCCTGGCTACTAAATATTCCACGCTCAACTGTTAGTGGGATTATAACAAAGTGGAAGCAACTGGGAACAACAGCCACTCAGCCACCAAGTGGTAGGCCACGTCACATAACAGGGCGGGGTCAGCGCATGCTGAAGCGCACAGTGCGCAGAAGTCGCCAACTGTCTGCAGAGTCAATAGCTAAAGACCTCCAAACTTGGTGTGGCCTTCAGATGAGCCCAACAACAGTGCGTAGAGAGCTTCATGGAATGGGTTTCCATGGCCGAGCAGCTGCATCCAAGTCTTCCATCACCAAGTGCAATGCAAAGCGTCGGATGCTGTGGTGTAAAGCACGCCGCCACTGGGGAGACTGTGTTCTCTGGAGTGACCAATCTCTGTCTGGCAATCTGATGGGCGTGTCTGGGTTTTGCAGAGAATGGTACTTGCCAGACTGCATTGTGCCAAGTGTAAAGTTTGGTGGAGGGGGATTATGGTGTGGGGTGTTTTTCAGGGGTTGGGGTTGGGTTTAGCCCCCTAGTTCCAGTGAAGGGAACTCTTAAGGCGACATTTTGGACAATTTTATGCTCCCAACTTTGTGGGAAGAGTTTGGGGATGGCCCCTTCCTGTTCCAACATGACTGCACACCAGCGCACAAAGCAAGATCCATAAAGACATGGAGGAGCCAGTTTGGGGTGGAGGAACTTGACTGTCCTGCACAGAGTCCTGACCTCAACCCCATAGAACACCTTTGGGATGAATTAGAGCGGAGACTGTGAGCCAGGCCTCCTCCCCCGACATCAGTGCCTGACCTGACAAATGTGCTTCTGGAAGAATGGTCCAACCTTCCCATAGACACCCTCCTAAACCTTGTGGACGGCCTTCCCAGAAGAGTTGAAGCTGTTATAGCTGCAAAGGGCGGGGCCAACTCAATATTGAACCCTATGGACTAAGACTGGGGGGGCATTAAAGGTCATGTGCGTGGAAAGGGCGGGGCCAACTCAATATTGAACCCTATGGACTAAGACTGGGGGGCCATTAAAGGTCATGTGCGTGGAAAGGGCGGGGCCAACTCAATATTGAACCGTACAGACTAATGCAGGCCATAGACGGGTCTTTTGTCGTCCGATTTTTTCGTCCGCATGAAAATATTCACGCCGTTAGTGGTGTCCGCACGTCGGCCGTTTTTCGTGGATCGTCTCGTTTACTTTTATCGGTCATCCTAGAAAATCCACAAAAAACGGCCGTTTTTCGTGGACGATGGTGGCAGCATCAGCAACAGTGCTGACCGATTTCGGACGATAAACGGCCCGTCTATGGCCTGCATAAGACTGGGGGGCCATTAAAGTTCATGTGCGTAGAAAGGCCAGCCAACCAATACTTGGGGCAATATAGTGTATTTGGGTACAGTGTTGCATGACCATACAATTGCCACTTAAAGTAGCGTAGTGCCGAACAGCAAAAAATGCCCTGGCCATGAAGGGGGTAAAATCTTCTGGAGCTTAAGTGGTTAAATAACATGCGGTGGGGGGGGCAATAAACTGCCTGTGAAGCGACACATAGTTACATTGTTACATAGTTAGTCTGGTCAAAAGACAAAAGTCCATCCAGTTCAACCATTAAAAAACCCCAAAAACATCTTTATGAAGTATACATTCGGCTACATTTACAACAAAGAAAAGCCCTGGCCAGCTCCAAATCTCTTCCCTCCGTTTGTACACAAAGTCGCTGGGGATTCCCTTAGTCAATAACAGTATAGAAGGACAACGGCACGCTGGGAGGGTACAGCACGCCAGGAGGTACGGCACGCCGGGAGGGTACAGCACGCCAGGAGGTACGGCACGCCGGGAGGGTACAGCACGCCGGGAGGGTATGGTTCAGTTCATGCGTCTTGTTTCATTTTCACATGAAAGAGTCCATATTAGGCTCGGTTCACACGGCCGTGACTTGGGATCCGACTTGCGAGACACCCCCCCCGAGTCCCATGACACCTGAAATCCCATGTAAGTCAATGAGAGCCATCATAATTAGCACCACTGAAGTCGCTCCGACTTCAGAAAAGGTTCCTGAGCTCCTTCCAGGCGACTTCTCTGCGACTTGTGCCCATAGACTTTAATGGAAGTCGCCTCCAAGTCAGATCCTCCTCTACATTGATGGGATTTGGATCCGACATTGCAGGAAGATGACCCAGCATTCCCTGAAAGTCACTTCAAAGTGGCATCAAAGTCGTACTCATGTCCCTAGGAAGTCGCCTGTCAAAGTCACACATGTAAGTCGCGTGTCTTTCAGGGCGGGGGTAAACATTGTTCTAGGGGGGAATTTTTGGGAGTGGTGATTTGCGGAGACTTGTACTGGGAGGGGGGTGGAGGAAGAGGATTTGTGCTCTAATGGAAAAAATTTTTTGGAGGGGGGGGAAGAGTTGTGCTAGTAGGGATGATTGGGGGGCATTTGTACTAGGAGGGAAAATTTGTGGGAGGGGATTTGTGTTCGGATAGGGGATTAGGGGAGGGGTATTTGTGCTTGGAGGGGAAATTTGAGGGGGAGAGCATTTGTGTAAGGAGGGGGGAAAATTTTTTGGGGGTGAAGATTTGTCCTGAGGGCACATGGGAGGGGTGGAGAGTTAATTTGAGATAGGGAGGATGGGAGGGACAAAGATTTGTGTTGAGGGGGGGGGGGGGTTTCAGCAGGGGGGAGGATTTGTGCTGGGAGGGGGGATTTTAGCAGGGGGGAGGATTTGTACTGGGAGGGGGGAGTTCAGGAAGGGGAGGATTTGTACTGGGAGGGGGATTTCAGCAGGGGGAGGATTTGTACTGGGTGGGGGGATTTCAGCAGGGGGGGGGATTTGTACTGGGTGGGGGGATTTCAGCAGGGGGAGGATTTGTACTGGGAGGGGGGATTTCAGCAGGGGAGGATTTGTACTGGGAGGTGGGATTTCAGCAGGGGGGAGGATTTGAACTGGGAGGGGGGATTTCAGCAGGGGGAGGATTTGTACTAAGAGGAGGGATTTCAGCAGGGGAGGATTTGTACTGGGAGGTGGGATTTCAGCAGGGGGGGGATTTGAACTGGGAGGGGGATTTCAGCATGGGGAGGATTTGTACTGGGAGGAGGGATTTCAGCAGGGGGAGGATTTGTACTGAGAGGAGGGATTTCAGCAGGGGGGAGGATTTGAACTGGGAGGGGGGATTTCAGCAGGGGAGGATTTTTACTGGGAGGGGGGATTTTCAGCAGGGGGAAGATTTGTGCTGGGAAGGGGGATTTCTGCAGGGGGGGGGATTTGTACTAAGAGGGGGGATTTCAGCAGGGGGAGGATTTTTACTGGGAGGGGGGATTTCAGCAGGGGGGATTTGAACTAAGAGGGGGGATTTCAGCAGGAGGGAGATTTGTGCTGGGAAGGGGGATTTATGCAGGGGGGAGGATTTGTACTAAGAGGGGGGATTTGAGCAGGGGGAGGATTTGTACTGGGAGGGGGGATTTCAGCAGGGGGAAGATTTGTGCTGGGAGGGGGATTTCTGCAGGGGGGAGGATTTCTACTGGGAGGGGGGATTTCAGCAGGGGGGAGGATTTGTACTGGGAGGGGGGATTTCTGCAGGGGGATGGGGAATTTATGCTTAAGGGGTAAGCAAGTAGATTAGTGCCTGATTTTTTTTAGGGGGGTGGGGATTTTCACATATATCTTGGGGGGGGGCGCAATTTGACCCAGATACCAGATATACCCCATTGGTAACTTTGTTATATGTTTTATACATTGTCTGTTTTACTCTATTCCATTCTATTCCTTTGTTTTCTATTCAAATTTTATTTTCTATTGTATTCTATTCTTTTCCATTCTATTGCTTTCTATGCTATTCTGTTATTTTATTTTCTATTCCATTTTTGTTTCGGAATCGGTTCAAATTTCGGGCAAAATTTTGTTTAGTTATTTTGGATTCATTTAAGTTCGTTGCTATTGTGATTCGAAAATTCGGATACATCAAAATCTCCGAATAACAAGAAATTTGTATGAATTTCGATTCAGAGCGAAACAAACCGCACTCGACTCGTTTGGGGAGGAAGCCCTCTTTTTTTTCTTGTTGCTAGGCAGATTTCAAATGAAAAACGCAGCAAAAACGCAACCAGGAGACCCAGGAGGACCCCACTGCTGACACAGAAATATGGGAGGAGACCCAGGAGGACCCCACTGCTGACACAGAAATATGGGGGGAGACCCAGGAGGACCCCACCGCCGACACAGAAATATGGGGGGAGACCCAGGAGGACCCCACCGCCGACACAGAAATATGGGATGAGACCCAGGAGGACCCCACCGCCGACACAGAAATATGGGATGAGACCCAGGAGGACCCCACCGCCGACACAGAAATATGGGATGAGACCCAGGAGGACCCCACCGCCGACACAGAAATATGGGATGAGACCCAGGAGGACCCCACCGCCGACACAGAAATATGGGATGAGACCCAGGAGGACCCCACCGCCGACTCAGAAATATGGGATGAGACCCAGGAGGACCCCACCGCCGCACCGCCGACACAGAAATATGGGATGAGACCCAGGAGGACCCCACCGCCGACACAGAAATATGGAGGAGACCCAGGAGGACCCCACCGCCGACACAGAAATATGGGAGGAGACCCAGGAGGACCCCACTGCTGACACAGAAATATGGGATGAGACCCAGGAGGACCCCACTGCTGACACAGAAATATGGGAGGAGACCCAGGAGGACCCCACCGCTGACACAGAAATATGGGATGAGACCCAGGAGGACCCACCGCTGACACAGAAATATGGGAGGAGACCCAGGAGGACCCCACCGCTGACACAGAAATATGGGAGGAGACCCAGGAGGACCCCACCGCTGACACAGAAATATGGGAGGAGACCCAGGAGGACCCCACCGCCGACACAGAAATATGGGATGAGACCCAGGGAGGACCCCACCGCTGACTCAGAAATATGGGAGGAGACCCAGGAGGACCCCACTGCTGACACAGAAATATGGGATGAGACCCAGGAGGACCCCACTGCTGACACAGAAACATATTGGAAGCCAGATTGGAGTTTGCCAAAACGTATCTGAGGAAGCCACAATCCTGGTGGGAGAAAGTGCTGGGGACAGACGAAACAAAATGGCAGCTTTCTGGTAAAGTCCATCATTCTGTTTTCAGAAAAAGCAACGAGGCCTTCAAAGAGAAGACTCCAGTCCCTCCAGTCACACATGGTGGGGGGTCACTGATGGTTTGGGGTTGCTTCGACACTGGAGGTCTTGGCCGTGTGCATGGCATTATGAAATCTGAAGACTACCATAGAATTCTGGGGTGCAATGTAGGGCCCGGTGTCAGAAAGTTGGGTCTCCATCAGAGGTCATGGGTCTTCCAGCAGGACAATGACCCCAAAGCACACGTCACAAAGCCCCCAGAAATGGTTTCAGACAAAGCGCTGGAGAGGACTGAACTGGCCAGCAATGAGTCCAGATCTCCATCCCATAGAGCTCCTGTGGAGAGATCTCAGACCAGCAGTTGGGAAAAGGAACCTTCCAATCTGAGGGACCCGGAGCAGTTGGAGGAAGAAGAGCGATCCAAACTTCCAGCAGAGAGGTGGAGGAAACTCATTGATGGTCACGGGAAGCCATTGATTTCAGTTATTTTTTCCATGGGGTGTTCTACCAAATATTACATGGAGGCAGGGGCGGACTGACAACTCATGGGGCCCCTGGGCAATAGGGGATCATGGGGCCCCTGGGCAATAGGGGATCATGGGGCCCCCGTGTCCTCGCCCACACTCAAAAAAGCCTATGAAAGGTAACAAGGGCATCTCAGGGGGTCCCCTACCGACTCCGGGCCCTCAGGCAATGCCTGGGTGCCTGAATGGTCAGTCCGCCCCTGCATAGAGGGTGCCAATAATTTTGTCCATTTTGAGGGTTTTGCTAGGAATGGGTCAGATTTGGCTTTTCGTTTCTCCACTTTTTTGTGTCAAAAGAAATAAACATGAGAATGCCAAAACATTTGTCATTGCGACAATTTTCCGGGCGAAGTGGGGCAAGATTATTGGCCATGACTGTCCTCCCTTTATCTGGGTGGGTCTAAATACTGTCTGTGCTGACCAGCTCCTCCACCCCTCCCCTTATCTCCCTACATAACCCTTTTATGCAGCAGCTGCGGGAGGACTGATGAGGAATACTATAGAAAGGTCACTTGAATGACAGCTCTGCGTCCGCTGGAGCTGCGGAAACCACCTCCAAGATGGCGGCAACCCGGCAGCGGTCTCGGCGATTTGGATGTCTGCACATGGGAGGATTATACAGGGAGATCAGATGAATGAAATACGTTCGATGTAGCTGTCATCTTACGGGAAGATTGGATTGGACGGCGGCAGGGTCTCTTTAGGAATATTAATCGGCTGCCTTCCTGCGCTGCTCGCTTGCTCGCTCCTTTGTGACGCGTTTGATCGACGCCAATAAAATCTTGTGACCAAAATAGGACATTTGGGGCCGATGGTGACTCATGGGGATGAGCGGGAACTGAAAGTTCGTTCTGTGTCAGGAAGATTATGGAAAGGTTTTCTTCGTGTTTGGTGTCCCGGCTCCGGATTGGTCGTCACTTTCTACCATTCCTGAAAAACCACAAATCTGTGTCCTGCGGGTTACGTAAAGCGCCACCGACGCAGATAAAGGGCAACTCCGTCTAAAACCATTCTTGTGGATTGTAGAGACTCATTACAACAGTTTATAGGCTTTTATTGCTATCCATGGAAGCTGCTGAGACACTGCAGGGAGGGGGAGCAGGGGGGAGGAGCTGAGACACTGCAGGGAGGGGGAGCAGGGGGGAGGAGCTGAGACACTGCAGGGAGGGGGAGCAGGGGGGAGGAGCTGAGACACTGCAGGGAGGGGGAGCAGGGGGGAGGAGCTGCTGAGACACTGCAGGGAGGGGGAGCAGAGCTGCTGAGACACTGCTGGGAGGGGGGAGCAGAGCTGCTGAGACACTGCTGGGAGGGGGAGTAGGGGGGGAGCTGCTGAGACACTGCAGGGAGGGGGAGTAGGGGGGGAGCTGCTGAGGCACTGCTGGGAGGGGGAGTAGGGGGGAGCTGCTGAGACACTTCAGGGAGGGGGAGTAGGGGGGGGAGCTGCTGAGACACTGCAGGGAAGGGGAGTAGGGGGGGAGCTGCTGAGACACTGCTGGGAGGGGGGAGCAGGGGGAGCTGCTGAGACACTGCTGGGAGGGGGGAGCAGGGGGGGAGCTGCTGAGACACTGCTGGGAGGGGGGAGCAGGGGGGGAGCTGCTGAGACACTGCTGGGAGGGGGGAGCAGGGGGGGAGGCTGCTGAGACACTGCTGGGAGGGGGGAGCAGTGGGGGGGAGCTGCTGAGACACTGCAGGGAGGGGGAGTAGGGTGGGAGCTGCTGAGACACTGCTGGGAGGGGGGAGCAGAGCTGCTGAGACACTGCTGGGAGGGGGGAGCAGGGGGAGGGGCTGCTGAGACACTGCTGGGAGGGGGGAGCTGCTGAGACACTGCTGGGAGGGAGGAGCAGGGGGGAGGGGCTGCTGAGACACTGCTGGGAGGGGGGAGCAGGGGGTGAGCTGCTGAGGCACTGCTGGGAGAGGGGAGCAAGGGGGGAGCTGCTGAGACACTGCTGGGAGGGGGGAGCAGAGGGGGGGAGCTGCTGAGGCACTGCTGGGAGGGGGGAGCAGTGGGGAGGAGCTGCTGAGGCACTGCTGTGAGGGGGGAGCAGTGGGGAGGAGCTGCTGAGGCACTGCTGTGAGGGGGGAGCAGTGGGGAGGAGCTGCTGAGGCACTGCTGGGAGGGGGAGCAGTGGGGAGGAGCTGCTGAGGCACTGCTGGGAGGGGGGAGCAGTGGGGAGGAGCCTGCTGAGGCACTGCTGTGAGGGGGGAGCAGTGGGGAGGAGCTGCTGAGGCACTGCTGTGAGGGGGGAGCAGTGGGGAGGAGCTGCTGAGGCACTGCTGTGAGGGGGGAGCAGTGGGGAGGAGCTGCTGAGGCACTGCTGTGAGGGGGGAGCAGTGGGGAGGAGCTGCTGAGGCACTGCTGTGAGGGGGGAGCAGTGGGGAGGAGCTGCTGAGGCACTGCTTGATGGCGCTATATAAGTACCTGTAATATATAAATAAGTTCTCCTCTCTGAACATGTTATATGTTACACCCGTATTTAGGGTGTAACATGTAACATGCGCATCAGAATCACACCCCGTTCATGCAAACCGCGGTACAACGTGCAGAATCGGATCCCATAGGTGTGAATACCCGTGTGATCCGATTCTAGTGCAGACCAAAAAAACGGTCCTGCAGGTTTTTGGTGCAAATAGAGCCATACAAAATGTACGACTCCGATCGCACCGCACACAAATCGCATGGGATTCACAGAGGAATGTGGTGCTGTTTCTGCACGAATCACATGTGATATACCGCACCGCATGTATGTGAACCCGGGCTAAACGTGAACTTATCCTTTAGAATAGATTCTAATGCAGGCCATACACGGGTCGAAAATCGGCCATTTTAAAAAGAAAAAAAAATTAAAAATCAGTTGTTCAATCGGCCGACGTCACCACCAACGGTTAAAAAAACGGCCGATTTTTGTCCCGTCTACGGCCGGCATTTTTACTTCTGTCCCTGCAGAGAGCTCCACTATTATATTTTACATGAAAGTCTTGCGGTTGCAACAATGTATCCATTTGTATCCATTTCGGATACAGATGGTTTTTATTCAGATACAAATGGATACATTGTTGCAACCGCAAGACTTTTCATATAAAATATAATAGCGGACAGGAATTCTTCTTCCTCCATCATTGCTTACTTACTTGTGAAATCTATGAATGATCACAGAGGTCACATGGTACAGGGCCATTCACAACAGCCTTGTACCATGTGACAAGCTGTGACCAATCACAGCTCACACTGTATTTCTCAATGGCTGCAAGAGAGAAGGAGAATGATTGCTTGTACAGCCTTAATGAGTGTAAAAGCAATCAGTGTAAAAAAAAAATTTAAATCTCCATCACCCCCCACAAGTAGTACAGTGTCACTATGGTGACACTGTACTGCTAGGGTGACGGTATGTAAAAAAAAAAAAAAAAAAAAAAAGAAAAAACAAAATAATATTAAAAAATTAAATAAAAATGTAAAAAAAAAATTAAAAAATTTTAATTTTTGGTTATAAACTGATTTGGGTTATTGTTTTGTTTTACTAAAAAGATAACGGAATAAATTTTGGCCAAGATTTATGATGAAATATTATTTATTTGCAAAATTTTATTGGACTCAAAATTTTTGGACATTTTCATTTATATAGCAAAAAAAATAAAAATCACAGCGGTGAATAAATACCACCAAAATAAAGCTTTATCTGTCTCAAAGAAATGCTAAAAAATTCATATGGGTACAGTGTTGCATGACCGCGCAATTGTCATTCAACGTGTGATAGCGCTGAAAGCTGAAAATTGGCCTGGACTGGAAAGGGGGCGAAAGCGTCCCGACTGGAAGGGGGGGAAAGCGTCCCGACTGGAAGGGGGGGGAAAGCGTCCCGACTGGAAGGGGGGGAAAGCGTCCCGACTGGAAGGGGGGGAAAGCGTCCCGACTGGAAGGGGGGGAAAGCGTCCCGACTGGAAGGGGGGGAAAGCGTCCCGACTGGAAGGGGGGAAAGCGTCCCGACTGGAAGGGGGGGAAAGCGTCCCGACTGGAAGGGGGGGAAAGCGTCCCGACTGGAAGGGGGGGAAAGCGTCCCGACTGGAAGGGGGGGAAAGCGTCCCGACTGGAAGGGGGGGAAAGCGTCCCGACTGGAAGGGGGGGGAAAGCGTCCCGACTGGAAGGGGGGGAAAGCGTCCGGACTGGAAGGGGGGGGAAGTGTCCGCACTGGAAGGGGAAGGGGGGGGGGGAGTGTCCGGACTGGAAGGGGGGGGGGGGGGGAGTGTCCGGACTGGAAGGGGGGGAAAGTGTCCAGACTGGAAGGGGGGGGGGGGGGGAGTGTCCGGACTGGAAGGGGGGAAAGTGTCCGGACTGGAACGAGGTGAAAGTGTCCAGACTGGAAGGGGGGGGGGGGAGTGTCCGGACTGGAAGGGGGGAAAGTGTCCGGACTGGAAGGAGGTGAAGTGACCAGACTGGAAGGGGGGGGGGGGGGGGGAGTGTCCGGACTGGAAGGGGGGAAAGTGTCCGGACTTGAAGTGGTTAACGTGCGATTTGCTGCAGTGCGATTTCGAACGCA
>NW_028318903.1:0-2500 GCF_062004578.1 Staurois parvus | reverse complement strand
CTTATCAGATTTCTGATACAAAGACGGATTTTCCACCAAGAGTGAACATTGCTCCTGTAATCAATCACCCCGAGTGTCGGGGGACAGCCTGCTTCCTGGGGGGCTGAGATTTTTTTGTTTATTTATAAAACCTGCGGCAAAATAAATATTGCGTTTTGTCTCCTCGCAGCCAGCCGATTTTAGCTTTCATCTTCTGACCTGCACATTGCATTACTGTCACCCTGGGTCCTCCTTCGCTTGGATTTTTCGAATGAATTAAGGTGATTTGTGCAGAATGAGGAACGAACAAGAAAGCTTACTGGAAATGGTAGATAAGAGAATGTAGAGTTGGTGAAATGTTGTTTCTTCCAAACACAGCTGCTCCAGACACATGACTAGATAAGGATCCTCAGTAGTGACTAATCAGGAAGCTGCCTGGTGAGAGTGGGTTGGACCAGTCTGTGCCATGTTAGTTGCTCCACCTTGGAGGAAGCTTGACATCACCATTCCTTGGCAACCCCCCCCCCACCCTCTTCCCTGCTAATTTTAATTGGCATGAATGGGTTAGCCAACCGGCAAGTGTCTAGTATGGCTGTTAGCTGCACCTCATGGGTAGAAGGCCAATGTAGATGTTGCTGGACATGTTTCAGGACTGTTTTTTTTTTTTTTTTTTTTTGTATGGTTGAACTGGGTGGACTTTTGTCTTTTTTTGAGCCAGACTAACTATGTAAACTATATAAAGACACCAAATCTTTATTGTGTGTGTAGGCAAAGAGATCCATAAACTCCAAAGGGAAGTTTCTTGTTGTCCTTCACACAGTCCTGAAACATGTCCAGCAACATCTACATTGTCCACACTTGAAGAGTATCTGACGACCCAACTAGGCCTTTCCATAAGGGGCAAGTGTTCTATGGAACTCTTTCCATACACACCCAAGGGAAACTTGCCCCTCACAGGAAGGCCTGATTGGGCTGTCAGATGCTCCCCACATGTAGATGGCCAATGTAGATGTTGCTGGACACGTTTCAGGACTCTCAAGCTAAATTTGGTGCTTTCCCTCACACAGTCCTGAAACGTGTCCAGCAACATCTACATTGGCCATCTACATGTGAGGAGCATCTGACAGCCCAATTAGGCCTTCCCGTGAGGGGCAAGTTTCCCTTGGGTGTGTATGGAAAGCGTTCCATAGACTCAAGCTAAATTTGGTGCTGTCCCCCACATGTTGCTGGATAGGTTTCAGAACTATGTGAGGGACAGCACCAAATTTAGCTGAGTCTATGGAACTCTTTCCATACACACCCAAGGGAAACTTGCCCCTCATGGGAAGGCCTAATTGGGCTGTCAGATGCTCCTCACATGTAGATGGCCAATGTAGATGTTGCTGGATAGGTTTCAGAACTATCTACATTGGCCATCTACATGTGAGGAGCATCTGACAGCCCAATTAGGCCTTTCTGTGAGGGGCAAGTTTTCCCTAGGTCTGTATGGAAGGAGTTCCATAGACTCTCATGCTAAATTTGGTGCTGTCCCTCACATAGTCCTGAAACATGTCCAGCAACATCTAAATTGCCTATTCATTTCGGAGGGGAACACTGTGGGCTTAAAAGTCTAATGCAGCCATCCTCAACTAGGGTTTCCCCAGAGGTTGTTAGAGGTTCCTTGAGCTGGGGCGGATTAACCTTCCATTTTATGGCACCAGCACCGCTTTGCACAGACACCAACAATCTTTTTAGCTGGCTCTAAAGGTGGCATTCTGACCACCATCGTAAGTTGATCCTTACACTGGCCACCAGTTTAAGGGACATTCTACCCAATGACCTTCAATGAACTGGCTGTAGCAGAGGTTCCCTGAGACCTTAAAATTGGGTTCCTCTGAAATAAAAGGATTGAGAAATGCTGGTCTAAATTTACAGTTACATCACTGCTGATGTTGGTACAACTAATGGATCATGGCAAGGTCCAGGGTGATGACCCGGTGAATAAGGTTCAGGTGGGCAATACTCTCAATATAAATCTCAGATCAAGAACACGGGAACACAACCTCCAACTAGCGGGAGGAAAGTTCAAAACTAACCTTAGCAAACATTTTATTCCTGAAAGAGTAGTTGATGCTTGCAACAGATTTCCAGCAGTAAGTGCTTGGAAGGAACATAGACAAAAAATGGTTAAAAAAACTAAATTAAAAATAAAAAAGGAGCAGACTCAATGGGACTCTTGATCTTTTTCTGTTGTCATTCTTCACCTTGTTTTTTTTTTTTTGTCAATTATGTCTTCTTTCAAGTTTTAAAGAGTTACATGGGAGGTGGAGGTTAGACAGAGGCAGATAAGGTTGTCCCCCCTGAATGTTGTACGGGTAATAAACTTTAGTTATTGCTGGGTCAAAGCCGTGTCATTTGAATTTGAATCAGGAAATAGGACCAGGTGAAGTAGGACTCTGAATCTATTTTTAGTCAGATGCCTTCTGGTTCTCCCAAGGTCATTACATTGTTGGGAATTGGAGCCCATTTTTGTTTAACCTCC